>NC_041391.1:460382470-460435138 GCF_002162155.2 Triticum dicoccoides
AGGAGGTCCGTTTCATCCGTTTTGCGGTATGCCACACCCCTCCCGATCAACAGGACCCACGTTTCGACCGTAGGAGGTCCGTTTCGTCCGTTATGCAGTACGTCACACCCCTCCCGATCAACAGGACCCCCGTTTCGACCATAGGAGGTCTGTTTCCTCCGTTTTGCGGTACGCCACACCCCTCCCGATCAACAGGACCCCGTTCCGAACGTAGGAGGTCCGTTTCGTCCATTGTGCGGTACGCCAGGCCCCGTTTCCATCGCCCGTTCCGTCCAAGCCCTCCCGATGAACACGACCACGCATTCCATTCCGACCCAGCCGGTTGGCTCCCCATGAACACGACGACGACGCTGTTTCTCCATTCCGACCCAGCCATGTACGTATGCGCGAGTAGGCGTTACAGACCCTGCCCGTATGTACGTACGTGGCCGTATTTTCTCTCTTGCACCCTCGCTGCTGTAAGTACTTGTACATGCTACGTGTGCAACTCTACATCGACACGTGCGCGCCTCTACTATGACACGTGCACGCCTCTACATCGACTAGTATGTACGTAGATGTTCGCGACCAGAATGAGAATGCTACGTACGCTTCAACCAGGTGGGTCCCGACTGTCAGGCACTTCCTTTCCTACGAAGATGTAGCTGGTGGGTCCCAATAGTCAGGGGGCGAATCGTTTTGTTTTTTTTGCCAAGACGCACTTCCTTGCGTGCGAAGATGTAGCTGGTGGGTCCCAGCAGTCAGGGGGGCGAATCGTTTTTTTGCCCGGACGCACTTCCTTGCGTGCGAAGGTGTAGCTGGTGGGTCCCAGCAGTCAGGAGGGAAACGTTTTTTCGCGAAATACGGTGGCCCGTCCGATGGGTCCCTGCTGTCAGGTGGAGGAATCATTATTTTCCACGTAATAAGGAGGCACTTCCTTGCTGCGGCCATGGGCCCAGCTGTCAGCCTCTCGACGTACAGTCCACGTCCGATGGAAGTCGTTCCTTGACCATGTTGACCACGCCGCGCCGAGAGCACCAGGGCGGTGGACAACGGCGAGGCCTAGGAAGGGGACGACGCGGAGCCGGTGAAGACGCAGCAATGGATGCCCACGTGGAGAGGAGTATGAGTATTCACTCGTTCGACTGCGGTGTGAGGCTGCCGTCGCCGCAGGGCCTGGCCTAAGGTGGGAATAGTAGGGGGCGGTGAGGCCTCCGCGGTAGCACAGCCGGCCACGGGAGGCAAGAGCAGGAGGCACGACCGGTGTTGCTTTGGGCGGCTGGAGCAAGAAGACCAGAGGTTGAAGAAGCACTACGGCCGTTGGATGGACATCATACGATCACTGGATCTAGAATCGTTCATATTGACTAAGTTGACAAAGCCCTCCATCCCCGTCAACTTAGTAGGCCCACAAGTCAGCTTCCCACCAAGGTGATTCCCAGCCAGTAGGGGGAGTATTCATTTTTTGTGCGTAATAAAGAGGCACTTCCGGTGGGTCTAAGCTGACAGCGGGGGGAACGTTTTTTTCATGAAATACGGTGGCCCGTCCAGTGGGTCCCAGCAGTTAGCGGGGAAACATTTTTATCGTGAAATAAGGTGGCCCGTCTGGTGGGTCCCCGCTGTCAGGTGGAGGAATAATTATTTTGCGCGTAATTAGGAGGCACTTCCTTGCGGCCGCCGTGGACCCAGCTGTCAGCCTCTCCATGTACAGTACTCTTCCGACGGAAGTCGGTCGTTGACCACGTTGACCACGCCGCGCCGAGAGCACCAGGGCGGTGGACGACAGCGACACCTAGGAAGGGGAGGACGTGGAGCCGGGGAAGTAGCAGCAGTGGAAGCCCGCGCCGAGAGGAGTACGAGGTTCACTAGTTCGGCTGCGGTGTGAGGCTGCCGTCGCCGCAGAATAAGAGGGGGTGTGGGTGAGTGGAGGGATGGCCTGGCCAGCGGTGGGAGTAGTATGGGGGCGGTGAGGCCTCCGTGACAGTACAGCCGGCCACGGGAGGCAGGAGCAGGCGGCATGACCGGCGCTGCGGTACGAAGAAGACCAAAGGTTGAAGAAGCACTACGGCTGTTGGATGGCCATCGTACGGTCACTGAAGCTAGAATCGTTTATATTGACTAAGTTGACAAATCCCTTGGTACGCTTCAACTTAGTAGGCCCACAGGTCAGCCTCCAAAACGGTGCGCCCCAGATGTCAGGGGAGGAATCATTTTTTGGGCGGCCGGAGCTAAGAATATCCGAGATTGAAGAAGAAGCACGACATCCGTTGGATAGACATCCAACGGCCATTACTGCTAGAACCGTGTGTTAACTATAATAAGTTGACAAAGCCTTGCATACGGGTCAACTTATTTTTTTAGGGGATGCGTCACTTAGTAGGCCCACAAGTGTGTGGCAAAGAACTTATAGCCCATTTGCGTTTTGTAAGAATGTACAGCCCATTTTTGAATTCTAATGGAATTTACAACAGCCCATTTATAGTTTTTTAAAAGTACAGCCCATTTTCTATCTAGGACAACGATTAATAATTTCAACCAACCGTTGAAGACAGAATTCAATAAAATTTCCCACATTTTGATGGGATCCGAAATATTTTTATCCTGAAATTTCTAGTCAGATTAAATATAAATTTGTATTACGTAACAATCCAACAAAACATTGCGCGCGCAACAATGAAAAATTAAGATTTTCAAAATCCATAAATAATATTTTGTAAACTAATTTCGTGTTTGGTGCATTTTTTATAGTTACTGCCCATTTTTTATAATTACATCCCATTTATTATTTTTAAAGCCCATTTTCCTGTTAAGCCTAATGCATCCCTCCTAGGAAAGGTTGGCAGCCCAGCGGGGCGGAGAATAACAAGTTGAGCTCGCCTGGGTATTCATCAAAAAGACGTATAGCTGGGCTAGCCATTCTCATCTTGAAAAAAGTAGTATGTGGGCTGGATATCTGGCCTGGGCTAGACGGGCCACAGCCCGCCCAGTTAATACCTTGCTCTCCTCTGAACAACAACGAAATCATCGCCAAGAAAAACTCTGCAGTGCTCACGCCTCAAAAACACAAATACTGCTCGAGCTGCTTGGTCCCAGCTGTCGGCCGCACCTTGTGCAATTCTCTCATTTATATTGACTACATAGGTTGACAATGGTGTGGGACCGTGATGTCAGGAAACCAGGAGAAAGCAACAAAAATATAGTTGTACATAATCAGGAGGCACTTGCGTACGTACGGCTATGGCCCTAGTGGGTCCCTAGTGTCATCCAGTCAAAATAAAGTCATCTCCTGAATCCTCATGTTTGTTGACCATGTTAACAATGCTCGGCGCCACGGCGAGCGCAACAACTCGAAGGACAATGGAGAGGGCCTCGCGGGCCCTACAGAGGTCTGATACAGCGCCTGCTGCTTGTCGGGGAAACTGATCCACGAACAGCTATGGGACCGGCGGACCGAGCCCCTTTCGGTTCGGCGGGGGGCGGAGATCGCATGAAGAGCAGATCGAGGCGAAGCACACGAGAAGTTTACCCAGCTCGGGAGCTCTCCGGAGAGATAATACTCCTACTACTGCTTGTCTGATTGTATTCTGTTCTTGCTCGAGAGCACTGAATGCTACAGTACATTCGTGCTGCTAACAAGACCGAGCGTGTGTGTATTCTGGCTTCCGAACGAGCCGAGCCTCCCCTACGTTGTGCATGGGCCTCCTTTTATATGTTCAAGGGGTCAACGACAGGTGGCAACGCAGACAAGGGTAAAAACGTAAAAGGAGTTGCGGTTGGTACAACTACATGTACAGTGTATCCTACCTAACCCTGATGGCAGGGGACAAGGGCATTAAATGCCCGTCTGTGTCGCCCAAACAGTGCAGAAAAGGCCGTCAGGGACGCCACCATTCGCCATGATGGCGATCTTGTCAGCGTCGCATGCCACCGCGCACCGCTGGCTGCACAGCCTCCTGCCACGCGCGCCTGGAAAGGCCCCAGGGCGACACCTTGGTGGATGTGCTTTGTCGCTCACCAGGCCTTGCCGGGATGTGTGGCGCGTCGCGGCAAGTTCCTTGAAATGCCTTGGTTGGCCTTCCCGGCAAGTTCCTCTTGCCGGGGCCTTGTCTCCTTGGCTTGAATACTTTGTTCTTGAATGGCTCCAAAGGAACCACGGAGGACCTTGGCGGTCGCCCGGCAAGCCTTGCCGCGGGGCACTGCACCTGACCGTGCACAAGTTCGGGATACTAGGGTACCCCTACTCTAGTACACCGACAGGAGCCCCCGGGCCTGGGCCACACACGGTGCCGAGCGCTGTTGGGCCAGGCCCAAAACAGGGCACGGGCACATGCGGCCTGGGTTACGCCGTATCTTACTCCATATCCACCGCGCCCTCCCCGAACGGCATGTGTTGAATGAGGCATCGTGGGAGAGATCGTGGGTGGTTTCTTTATTCGGAAGGGCAAAACGTCCGCCCCCTCCCTCTTTATAAGCAGGGGAAACAGGGGCAGTTCGCCCATCTCGCCGGTTGTTACTCCATTCTCGAAAATCTCCGCCGCTCCCCCCTTCTTCCCGAAGCTGAAAGAGAGCAGCGCTCCGCCCCCCCACTGCCACCGGCACCACCAACGCCGTCGATCTCCCCCGCCATCTCCGCCATGGCTCCGAAAGCCGACAAGGGGAAGGGTGCGAAATCGGCCGAGGCGCAGTGGCTCGCGGTGCTGCGAAAGGAGCGGGCCATCTTCCCCCCTCAGCTTGCCGCGAAGGAGCTGAGGGAGTACTACTACCTCTTCTGGTCGACGGAGACGCGAGCGCATCCGCGCATAAAGGTACTCCCGGCCGCCGCTTCGAGACTAGCTCCGAATGGGTACCCCTTCTTCGCGCTGTTCTTCTACTGCGGGCTCTGCCCGCCCTTCTCTGAATTGTTCTGCGATATCATGAACACCTACGGGTTCCGCCTCCTTGATTTCACCCCCAATGTCGTTCTGACCATGGCAGTTTTCGCACATCTGTGCGAAAACTCTGTCGGAGTCCACCCAAACGTAGCCCTTTTCCACCACTTCTTTATGCCCCGAGTCGAGAGAGGAGAGCCCCTTGCCGGCGGAATTGCTTGGATCTCGAGAGTCGGCAAGAAGGAAGCCTATCTGGATGGAGAGCTCCGCAGCAAAAGAGAGGAGTGGAGAGCAGAGTGGTGCTGGATCGTTGAGGAGAACCCGCAGCCATTTACCACCCTGCGCCAAGCCCCAAAAGTGCATGGTAACGATTGGAGCAACGTGGCCCCGGAAGACGACAGGTTGAAGATCGCCGTCACCCGGATCCTACGCCTCAGGCTTGCCGGGCTCACGTAGGCGCCGTTGGCGCAGATTTTCTTCGCCGCCGCATCGCCCCCCTGCAGGAGAGGAGGAGACCCGCCTGGGAGTTCCAGAACTCGGCGGATATCATGAGGCTGTGCCCGGGCCTCAACTTCAATTTCACCGTCCTGGAGCTGGATGCGATGCTCCTCGAGCTCTTCAAGCGCGATCCTCAACATCCATTCATGTTGCCGAGGAGTGTCGTTCCGTTGTGCAACAACTCCTCACTCGACCGCACCCGCGCAATGATGCCGATGTGCGATTCGCACGGAATCGTCCCGACTTGGCAAGAGCCTGCAGACGACGTCGTGCGGGATTTCTTTGACGGCTTGGTAGAAGTGCCGGTCCGCGCCGACGAGCAGAAGAGCCTTACTCGCGACACCACCGACGCGGAGATGCGGCGCATCGCCACTAGGATGGAGGAGGCGGCGGCAGCCGCTGCCGCGGGTGAGTTTGGATTCACCGTGGAGGAGGCGGAGGCAGCGGAGGCGGCAAGCCTTGCCGAGCGCGAGGAGTTTGCCGACGAGGAAGAACTTGCCAGGCCCGAAGATGAGCCGAGCGAGCCCGTCGAGGGCGCGGGCGATCCGTTGCAGATTGGCTCCTCCTCCTACCCACCTTCAGCCAGCTCGCAGCAAGCGGAGCCCCCAGCTCCAGCAAGAAGGCGTCTCTGCAAGGCCGGGGACGTAGCGGGGCGGCAGACGGGTCAGCAGCCGCCGCACCGCACGACGCGCTCGACCGCGGCAAGCACTGTTGCCGCGGGAGCACCTCACGCTGCGGTGGCAACTGGAGCGGGGTCCTCCCGGTCCACCGCTACTGCACCTGCCAAGCGGACAAGGGAGCCTACTCCTCCGCCTCGCCGCACCGGAGGCGAGCCGTACTTCGATCTCTCCGTGCTCAGCTCCAACGACGAAGAAGAAGAGTAAGATCCCCTTGCTGTACTTGCAATTCTTCGATTTTTGCTGTCTTTGTCTTGTATCTGATTTGCTTTACTCTAAACTCATTCCTTTTCAGGACTCTGGCCCAGAGAGCGGCGAAGAGAGCCAAGGTCCCAGTGATTGTCATCAAGGACGAACCTACCGCGACAGCGGAGGATGTGTCTGAGACCACCTTGTCGGACCCGGCAACCATTCCTCAAAGCAGCCCCTAGCGCAGCCCCCTGCGTAAGTATATGGTTTACTTCATGCTGTCAGGTGCGCATGGGCGCTCTTCTTTTGCTGATATCTGTCTGTTGGTTTGTGTAGGAGCAGAGCAGCCTCACCAGGAGGGCCCGGAGGCCGCTCCCGAAGTGCCATCTGCTTCGACTACACCGCCGAGGGTGGATTCCCCGGCAAGGGAGCGTTCTCCGGCAAGGGAGAATTCTCCGGCAAGGGGCAGTTCTCAGGCAAGGGACAGCACCAGTGATCCTCTGGTGGTTGAGACCACGACTGCAGATCCTAGCACAGGTAACCCTTTTGCCTGAAAACTTCCCTTGGGTTCTTCTTCTTCTGATTTTCTCTTTGAATATTCGCTTGACCTTTCTCCCCTCTTTGGTCGTCAGATCCATCTGCCACGGAGCCGATGGAAACCGAGTCCATCGGCGAGGAGAACGCGCGCGACAACAACGACGACGCCGCCGCCACCGTAGAAGAGGCCGGTGGTGATGATCCCGCCGGCGAAGGGGCCGCCAACGCTGCTGCCGCAGAAGCTGGCGAGGAATCCGGCGATCGCACTGATGGCCCCGAGGCCGCAGGAGCGCTAGGCGCTGCACCGACCGCCGATCCCTCTGTCGCTGCTGCAGCGCCAGGCTCCGAAGAGCCCCAGCCCGGCGCCTATTTGAAGGCCGGCGATGGTATCTTCATCAAGCTCCCCTGGGTGTCAAGCTTCAGGGCGCCGGTCGAGGGAGAAATCTTGGATGGAGAGGTTCTCGCCACCGCTGGGCTGACGGTGGTCGACGCGCCAAGCAGCAGCAGCGACGAACCTGAGGAGTAGCGGCTGCTGCGGAAGCTGCTGTCGCTCTACCGTGCCCGACAAGCCAAGCTGGCATCCCGAGAAGCACTTGTCACGAAGGCGGGAGTGGATATCGAGAAGCGCGCGGAGGAGCTCCGGTGTCTCCGGCAGGAGGCTCTCCGGTCCCTGGCGGAGGAGCGGGAGCAACTTCTCGAGGAGCGGAAAGCCTTCCTCCTCGAGAAGGCTGAAGTTGAAGGGAAGCAACGGCTTGTCGCCGAAAATCTATTCGCGCAGGAAGGAGAGTTGGCGCAGCGCAAGGTGAACCTTGACAGCCACGAGGAGGATCTTGCCGTGCGCGAGCAAGCAATTGGCGGGGCTCTCAAGGAGGCAAAGGATGCTGCCGCAGCTGCCGAGGCTGCCAAGAAGGAGCTGGAGACGAGGGTGGCGCAGCTGGAAGCCGATCTCAGGGCGAGCTGCGAGGAGCTTGCCGCGCTCAAGCGTGAGCGCGAGAAGGATGCTGCCGCTCATGGTGAGCTGCAGGGTCTTCTCGCTGAGAGGAGCAAGGAGCTCAGCGCCGCCAAGGATTCCAATGCAGATCTCGAGTTGAAGCTGGCCACTTTGACTCAGACGCTGGACGGCGCCAGGGAGCGGGAGGTGGCCTTATCGGAGAAGATCAAGGCCGACAAGGCGCTGCTGGCGAATGCTGCTGCCGCCCATGACGCTTTCAGGGAGACTGTGGAGCATTGGACTGAGGGTCTTGTGGATCTTGCCGCCGCCATCGACGGGGAGCTGGCGCAGCTGGGGATGGAGGATCTCGGGTACTCCTCCGACGAGCACCTCCAACCCAGCGCCAAGCTCAGCTTATTCTTCAAAGGCGTGGCGACGGCCCTCCAGCGACTCCGGGAGAAGATCCCAAAGCAGCTGGCCGATGAGTCGCGCAAGATCTGCGCAGGAGCTCTCCATAAGGTGCTGATGAAGGTGGCCTTCCGCAACCTTGGCCTCAACTTCACCAACGTCCTCAACTCCTTGCCGCCAGATGCCGATCTGGAAGCGCTCAAGGCCCTTGTCGCACCCATTGTGGACAAGGTGAGCGGGATCAAGAGGGTTGAGGGCGATCGTGTAGATTAGGCCGCGCGTTTTCTCTTTCTTTTTGTCGCTGTTGGTCATGTCACGAGAACATCTATTAGAGCTGCGACAAGCTATCTTGTAATATAACTCTATTTTGGGTAGAGATTTGCTATGTTATTCCCTTTACTTGATTCCTTCCTTTCTATGTTTCTGCCCTACGCTTTTAGGGAACTTGCCGGCGCAGGCACCTTAGCCGCGAGCGCTGAGTGCGGGACGTCAGCAGCCTGCTGGCGATGCCACTACCGACAAGAAACCTTGTCGCAACTAGTAGCAGCTCACTTAAGTTGTTGAGCGGACTCGAAACAAAGTAAGGGCGCAACTAGCTACGAGTTGGTTCCTCCGCGCACAGGTTTTCCATACAAAGTACGGTTGTTCGAGGAAGATAACTTAAAAATTAAAATTGATTGCTCAAACTTTGGCAACTTATCTTTTCTGTCATTTGCTTTCCGGTAAGGCGAAAACTTGCTTGAACGATGCCTGATCCACACCATTATCTTCTCCTTCCCCCCTGGCAAACATGTGGGCGAGGGAACCTTCCTTTCCTTTTTGAGAAAAAGAAAGAAGAGAAAATAAAGATATGGAGCCTTATGGCTCGTTATTGCTTACCGGGGGTAGGTGCTGCACAAAGTGTCAGATAATGCATGCAAATATAAAGTAGAAAGCATGAAATTCACAAGATGTGCAGAGCACATGAGCTTTACTTATGCACGAGATCTGCGCCCGGCTTTGTACAAAGGATTACATGCAACATCGGCAAGACTTGTACAAAAGGTGGTTGCTGGAACAGGTTCCGGCAACCGCGCCCTACGGGTAAAACTTACGAAGATGCTCAATGTTCCAGGAGTTGCTCACCGGAATGCCATCTTCGGTCTCAAGGCGGACAGCGCTAGGCCTAGTGACTCGTTTCACCCGATAAGGGCCTTCCCACTTCGGCGTCAACTTGTTGGAATTCTTGGCGCACTGAACGCGCCGAAGAACAAGGTCGCCTTCCTCAAAACTACTGGCATTAACTTTGTGGCTATGGTAGCGGCGCAAAGCTTGCTGGTATTGAGTAGCTCGTACAGCAGCCTGAAGACGGTCTTCCTCAAGGAGCAGCGCGTCATCTTGTCGCAGCTGCTCTTGCTCAAGCTCATCATAAGCGTGCACTCGAGGTGACCCGTATACGAGTTCCGTGGGGAGAACTGCCTTTGCTCCATAGACTAGAGCGAAAGGTGTCTGGACAGTGGCTCGATTTGGCGTCGTCCTAATCGACCAAAGAACCACCGACAGCTCCTCAATCCAGTTCTTTCCGCACTTGTGCAGCCTGTCGAAAGTTCTGGTCTTGAGCCCGCGCAGCACTTCAGCGTTCGCCCTCTCCGCTTGACTGTTGCTTCTCGAATGAGCAACAGAAGCGAAGCAGACCTTGGCGCCAAGATCTTGGACGTACTGCATGAAGGTGCGGCTCGTGAATTGCGTGCCGTTGTCGGTGATGATCCTGTTAGGGATCCCGAAACGGCAAACAATCGACCTGAAGAACTTGACTGCTGACTGTGTTGTCACCTTCCTCACTGCTTCCACTTCCGGCCACTTTGTGAACTTGTCGATTGCAACGTACAAGTACTCAAAGCCCCCGACAGCTCGGGGGAAGGGGCCGAGGATGTCGAGCCCCCAGACCGAAAATGGCCAGGATAAAGGGATTGTCTGGAGAGCTTGAGCTGGCTGGTGTATCTGCTTGGAATGGAACTGGCATGCTTCACACTTGGTTACATGTGCAGTTGCATCCTGGAGGGCTGTTGGCCAGAAGAAACCTTGTCGGAACGCTTTGCCGGCAAGTGCTCTTGCGCTAATGTGGTGACCACATATGCCTCCATGTATCTTTGCCAACAGCTTTTGTCCGTCTTCCCGGTGAATACACTTCAATTTCACACCGTTGAGTCTTCTTCTGTATAGTGTGCTATCGACAAACTGGTACATACTTGACTGCCGGGCTACTCTTTCCTCTTATTCTTGCTCTTCGGGAAGTTCTCCTGTCTGAAGGAAACGGACAATCTGCTGTGCCCATGCTGGAGCTTGCGGCTCGACAACAAGGACGAAAGGCACATCTGCTACTGCGGGAACATCCGCTTCTACGGCTAGAACCTGCGGTTCAGCCGGAGCTTGACGTCCCCGGCAAGCTTGCCGGAGCAAAACTTGTCGGGAGCGTCTGCTTCAACGGAACTAACCCTAGGGCTCGCCGGAGCAGACTGCTCCTCAGCATCCTTGGCGTTGATCTTGGGGACCTTCTTGGCGGCGGCTTCGGGGAGTTCTACCGGAAAATAGTCACCAAAAATCAACTTCCTCTTCTTGCTCTGTCCAGTTGATGGTGTTACAGACAGTTGAGTCAGCTTGAGCACAAAGATTCCTGGTTCCACAGGTAACTTAAGTGCGGCGCACTTTGACAGGCCATCGGCAATGTCGTTCTGAGCACTTGGAACATGTTCCATTTGCAGGCCGTCAAAGTGCTCTTCTAGCTTTCTCACTTCATCAACGTAAGCTTCCATCAACGGACTCTGATAACTCTTGTTCACTTGGCGGACGACAAGCTGTGAGTCACCCCTGATAATGAGCTTCTTGATCCCAAGGTCTGCTACGATCCTGAGACCGGCAAGCAAACCTTCATACTCTGCAGTATTGTTCGTTGCTTGCTCCTTGGGAAAGTGCATCTGGATTACGTACTTGAGGTACTCTCCGATGGGTGCAACAAGTAGCACGCCCGCACCGGCGCCTTGCAGCGAGAAGGCACCATCAAAGTACATCAGCCACTCTTTGCTCGCTTCCTTGACGGGGATGCTCGTTTTTGGAATTTCTTCATCTTGTGTTGGCGTCCACTCTGCTATGAACTCTGCCAATGCTCTGCTTTGGATAGTTGAAGTGCTCTCAAACTTGAGGCCAAAGCTTGACAGTTCCAGTGCCCACTCGACAATCCTGCCTGTTGCTTCTGGATTTTGCAGTATCCTCTTCAGCGGAAAACGAGTGAGGATTGTGATCTCATGTGCTTGGAAGTAATGCCGCAGCTTTCTCGAGGCCATGAGAAGGCCAAAAAGCAATTTCTGCACACCAGAGTACCTTGACCTAGCCCCCTGCAGAAGGGAACTGACAAAGTAAACTGGGCGCTGCACCATTTTCTTCTGCATCTCTTCCCGTGCCTGCGCAGATCCATCTTTGTCGGGACCAGAGCTTGTCAGTGAAGTCCTTTGCTTGTCGCTGGATGCACTTGCCGTGGTTGCCGGCTAATCATCCGCCTCCCTCTCCGCTACTAACGCAGCACTAACCACTTGATTGGTTGCTGCTATATATAGCAGCAACTTCTCTTGTGGCTTAGGTGCGACAAGTGTTGGAGTGGAGGACAGGTATCTCTTTAAGTCCTGCAGCGCAGCCTCCGCTTCCGGAGTCCATTTCATTGGACCTGTCTTTTTCAATATTTTGAAAAATGGCAGGGCGCGCTCAGCAGACCTAGAGATAAACCTGCTGAGAGCAGCTACGCAACCGGCAAGTCTTCGTACATCCTTGACGCGCTTTGGTGCTTCAATCTGCTCAATGGCCTTGATCATGTCGGGATTGGCTTCAATTCCCCGCTGAGACACGAAGAACCCGAGAAGCTTGCCGGAGGGGACTCCAAACACACACTTCTCGGGGTTGAGCTTGAGGTTGATCTTGCGCAGATTTGTAAAGGTCTCGTCTAAATCTTGAATCAGAGTTGCTTTGTCCTTGTCGCGGCCGCGGGGAGGTCTGTCTCCTTGCCACTGCTTAGCCTTGCCGCGGCGTCCTCCTCGGCCGGGGAGTTTC
This sequence comes from Triticum dicoccoides, assembly GCF_002162155.2. Classification (NCBI taxonomy): domain Eukaryota; kingdom Viridiplantae; phylum Streptophyta; class Magnoliopsida; order Poales; family Poaceae; genus Triticum; species Triticum dicoccoides. The sequence goes on from NC_041391.1 coordinate 460,394,635, forward strand.
TTGCCAGCTCCGCCAGCACCTTCCTGGGCTTTCTCCTTGTCGTGTCGCTCGTATTCAGCCTTTTGCTGCTCAACAAGCTGCTCGACTTTCTTGCAGCTCTGGAGGTCATGGCCCTTGGTGCGGTGGATCTTGCAGTACTGCTTGTTGGTGTTGTCCTGCTTATCGGCGACCGCCACAGCCTGGTGGTTGGTACCTGCGGTAATCTCCTTGTCGGAGCTACCAGCTTTGGCTTTCTTGCCGGACTGCTCAACGACTAGCACCTCTTTGCCTTTCTTCTTCCTGTTGTTCCGCCGCCGGTTTTTCTTTACCGGGGCAGCATCCTCACTATCAGATCCTCCTGCTCTTGTATTCTCTCCGGGGAGTTTCCTCCCTTCCTCAGCACGCGCACACTTGTCAGCCAGGGCATATAGCTCACTGACATCTCTGATCTTGCACATCGCCATCTCCTCCCGCATCCTGCGGTTTCGCACGTTCTGATGGAACGCGCTGATTACCGCGGCAGGGTGGACATCTGGGATGTTGTGTTGTACGCGGCTGAATCTCTGAATGTACTTGCGCAGGGGCTCTCCTTCCTTCTGGGCTAGCAAATGAAGGTCGCTCTCTTGGCCATGAGGCTTGTGGCCGCCTGTAAAGGCGCCGGCAAACTGATGGCACAGGTCAGCCCAGGTGGATATGGAGTTGTCCGGCAAGTGCATGAGCCAGGATCTGACATTGGGTTTGAGCACCAGCGGGAAGTAGTTGGCAAGGATCTTGTCATCTCGCCCCCCAGCAGCTTGCACCGCGATGGTGTAGATGCTGAGGAACTCCGACGGATGCAACTTGCCATCGTACTTCTCTGGTACATCTGGCTTGAAATTCTTCGTGCTGGGCCACTGGACTTGCCGCAGCTCATGAGTGAACGCAGGGCAACCTACCGCGTACGGCAAGTCGCCTGGTTCCCCTGGCGCATGCATGTCAACAGAGGGCCCAGCGCGCTTGTCGAATTGACGTTGCGCTTCTCTTCGGCGCTCGATGCGAGTACGAGCGTCTTCTTGCTGTCGTTCGTGAAGAACTTGGCGCTGATCGCGACGAGCTCGTGGATCCGATGATGCAGTGGAGTCACTGCCGAGGTGGATCCGGCGAGTCGGCGATCTTGGCCTTCGGGGTGGAGAGTGTATGGTGGTTGCACCCCCACCGGTTTCGTCGCCACCGGCTTGTGCCTAGCGGTCCTGCCGCGGCAGCGATGTGCTCGGCTGCCGCGGAGTGTCACCGTTCGCAAAGCCGATGAGACTCTGAATGGTGGCTCTCCATTGGTCGATCTTGTCTTCCGCTGGAGGGTAATCCAGGAGCAGTTGAGCTCGCGCCAAAGCTTCTGCTGGAGTGGTGGGTGGCAGTGGCGAGCGGTGCGAGGAGCGGGATATGCTCGGACTTCTAACTATGTTAGAAGGAGTAGTATCCCGTCCAGGCGACCGTGTCTCGCTCGTGCCAGCACGTTGGTGTGCATGCTGGTCTTGAGCACCCCGAGATCCACCAGCTCGATCTTGTTCCAACGAATGCATGGTACTGCGAATACCATGATGTTGTCGGTCCTGCGCCTCCTGAGATGGGCGCGGTACATGTACGGATGCCGTGGTCTGCGCAGCCTTGTCCTTGGACCTGGCAGCATCGTGCGCTCCCTCGTCGATGTCCGTTCTTCCGCCGGTGTCTACCCCACCACCCGCTTGCTCCGGTGGTGGTGGGATCGACGTGGACGGAGCAGCTGCCGCCGAAGTCTTCTTCTTTGGTGGCATGTCGATGAAGAAGATGAAGATCTAGCTCGTGTGAACGCCGGATCAGGTTCACACAATCTCGACGCCCCCTACCTGGCGCGCCAAAGATGTCGGGGAAACTAATCCACGAACACCTATGGGACCGGCGGACTGAGCCCCTTTCGGTTCGGCGGGGGGCGGAGATCACACGAAGAGCAGATCGAGGCGAAGCACACGAGCAGTTTACCCAGCTTCGGAGCTCTCCGGAGAGATAATACTCCTACTGCTGCTTGTTTGATTGTATTCTGTTCTTGCTCGAGAGCACTAAATGCTACAGTACATTCGTGCTGCTAACGAGACCGAGCGTGTGTGTATTTTGGCTTCCGAACGAGCCGAGCCTCCCCTACGTTGCGCATGGGCCTCCTTTTATATGTTCAAGGGGTCAAGGGTAAAAACGTAAAAGGAGTTGCAGTTGGTACAACTACTTGTACAGTGTATCCTACCTAACCCTGACGGCAGGGGACAAGGGCATTAAATGCCCGTCTGTGGTCGCCCAAACAGTGCAGAAAAGGACCGTCAGGGACGCCACCATTCGCCACGATGGCGATCTTGTCAGCGTCGCATGCCACCGCACACCGCTGGCTGCACAGCCTCCTGCCATGCGCGCCTGGAAAGGCCCCAGGGCGACACGTTGGTGGATGTGCTGGAGCGCGGGTACAGGGTGGTTACTTGCCGCGGCAAGCGCCTTGCCGCGGTCGTTGTCTTGTCGCGCCCGGAAGCTTGTCGCTCACCAGGCCTTGCCGGGACGTGTGGCGCATCGCGACAAGTTCCTTGAAATGCCTTGGTTGGCCTTCCCGGCAAGCTCCTCTTGCCGGGGCTTGTCTCCTTGGCTTGAATACTTTGTTCTTGAATGGCTCCAAAGGAACCACGGAGGACCTTGGCGGTCGCCCGGCAAGCCTTGCCGCGGGGCGCTGCAACTGACCGTGCACAAGTTCAGGATACTAGGGTACCCCTACTCTAGTACACCGACACTGCTCATTCAGGAAGCCAGGATCATCGGACACCTATGAGAACCTTCGAGAAACTGAGACAGCAGGAAACGGTATGGCCGCGCTTGGGAGCTCTGGTTTATTCCAAACCTGTATTAACATACAAGTGTAATTTACTCGTCATCGGAAGGCCTGAGGATGTAAGTAAAACCGGCGGGTTACACGTGTAATTTGAGAAACCAATGTATATTTTACGAGCACTGCTATATGGACGACATTACCAGATGATACATGCACGACGTGCGTATCATGCCATCCATGGGCAAGGCTGAAGCAATCGTCTGAGTGTCGTTCAGCGTTTTTATCGTGTGTGAAGTACTTCCGATATTTTACTAGTCGAAATCGACCAACCAAGCGCCTTCGCTCGAGACCATCTGCTTTAATTTACAAGCGTCAGTTTTACAAGCGGTTTTGGTTGGAAAATGACGATCCAATCACGACCTAATATCATGAGTTGGTCGAAAGATCATATGGTTTCATGTCTAACCTACCCGACATGTCGCATAGGCTATGAATGAAACATCAGACGATGAACTTATTGTCACGACCGGCTTTTCAATAAAATGCTTATTGATAAAACCGATCTTTTAAACCCAGTATAGGAAAAGTCATCCTTTCTGGTAGACAAATACTTGATAAACAGAGAACCAGTAGCATCACATATATTACAGGGTTGAGCTGAGGCTGCTCAACAATTTATTACAAACTCGCCAATATCTTACATAGAGGCAGTTATGGCACAAGGGTGTGGTGACATGCTACTAGCTCGAGATAAAAAGTGGTGGTGGATAACTTGACTTCTACTGGCAGCTCATCGAGCGTCGAGGTGAGGCTCGATGAATTTATTCTGGGGTAGCGGAAGCGGATATGATACAATGACCAAAACAGGATCGCACGGGACTGACTAGGACTCCTCTAGGCGTCGGACTCGCTATTGAATTCCTCATCCAAGAGATCGCCTTCGTCAACATCTAGCCAAATCAACAAGCCAGGTGACTACTTTGAAAGTACCCGCAAGACAGTTCGGACAAAAGATATAAAAAATGCATGCATGAGTGCGTCATGAGTAAAATAATAATGCTCAACAGTAAAGATTTAACAAGTAAAATAAATAGCTGAAAACCGATCGGGTGTCTGGAGCGACGCCTCAAAAGGGTAACAAATAAAATGCATGCCACAGTCGGGCGTCTAAGCGACACCACAAAAAGGGCTTTAAAAGAAATTCCACAGTCGGACGTCTGAGCGACATCACATAAAGGGCTTTAAAAGAAATGCCATAGTCGGACGTCTGAGCGACATCACATAAAGGGCTTTAAAAGAAATGCGACCGTCGGACCTCTGAGCGACATCTCAGACAGGGCTTGTAACAAATGTAAATAATAGATGTTCCACTGTCGGACGTCTGAGCGACATCACAAACAGGGCTTGTAACAAATGTAAATAACAGATATGCCACCGTCGGACGTCTAAGCGACATCACAGACAGGGCTTGTATCAAATGTAAATAATAGATATGCCACCATCGGACGTCTAAGCGACATCACAGACAGGGCTTGTAACAAATGTAAATAACAGATATGCCACCGTCGGACGTCTAAGCGACATCACAGACAGGGCTTGTAACAAATGTAAATAACAAGATTAGTCCATCCACAAGAATAATCTTTTGACCAGGTTTACTACCCAGGTAGTCCACCGGAGTTTTTGTCACTGAGACTGTTACCTGACAAGATAAGATGAGTATGGTACTTGGACAAGTACAAGATGATTTAAAGGAGTCGTGACTCTACAGAGTTTGTTCTTACTGTCCACAGCCAACGGATTTCCGTAGTCACGAAGGACTAGTTCCGTTTATGGTATTTCGGAAGAAACACATTTAACTAGTACACACCCATTCCACCTCACGATGCCAGGAATCACCCTAGGCAACGTTCAAGAAAAACTTTGAGACGGGGAGGCCACAACCTCGAATAGCATGGGATCAAATTTCTATACGCCCGCTCTAAGGGGTGCCCCCCTCTCGGTCCCAATCGGAAACACTCATGCCCCCTGACCGGATGACGGGCTTTAATCCAGGGCCATGGAACCCTCATCCCGGCCTCTCTACTTGGTGTCTACCAGGAAACGGTTGCAACTTACTATACCATATTCCTTGCGGAAAACATGTGGCAGCACAGGAAGGAATTGAATGGGAATATGATTTGATCATGATGACACTGCTGTCAAATGGACTGGCATAAGACTAGCATGTCACAACACTGCCATCTTACCCATCCTCATGCCATCTCATGGCCTTGCCAATATGTATCCAACAACATATGGCCTTCCGAAACTTACTTTCCACTTACGAGCATGAAAATATATCATTCAAAGAAATGCTCATAAATATTCCATGACTATACTAAAATGCACACATGCAACGAGCACTTCATCATATCAATAGTTCAAACATGCTTGCCTGGTTCGGAGTAGTCGGAGTCTAACTGTGCGAAGTTTGCAGCTCCGTCGCTTCCTCCGGAATCTACGGTAAAAGAAAAATACGTACGTAATTAAACACCGTGAGTGTACAGAAAATACTCCAAGTAAATTCTCAAATAAATCTTATAAAAAACTAGACAAAAATCTAAGGAGAACAGAAAAAGAATCAATCAAAAATACTTTTTTGTTTAAAAGTTATAAGAGTTTTGGTCCAAGGACCCATCTGTAATGAAACAGAAAGTTTCCAGGGGGCTCTGCGGAAAAGTCCAAAATAACGTTTCGTTTAAAAGAAACGGCTGTGAGGCTGACAGGCGGGCTCCACCTATCAGGTTTGAAAATTCAAACGGAGAAAACAGAGCGCGACGGCGCCCGAGGGGTGCGGTGGTTGCTGGCGGCGATCCACGGCGAGGCAAGGTGATCGGGGGTTACCTTCGTGACCAGTGCACCTTTCCGCGTCTGTGGGTGGTGGTAGAGGTCGTCGGCGAGCACCACGTCGACGGCGGCCCTTGCTCCGGCGGACGGTGGTTCGGGCAGTCGGGGATCTTGCCAGAGGGAGCTGCGGGGTCAAAATTGACGTGGGGGTTAACCTACTGGAGGTGGTACGAGGCTACAAGCGAGAGCAGGGCGGTGGAGGAGTTCTCACCGAAGAGAACGTTGCTGGAGCCCAAGGCGGACGGAGGTGGCCGGATTCAAGGAAGAAAGGCCCCTCGAGGCCCTTCCAGTGGCTAGGCGGGGTCTGGTGAGGTGGTGGGGTCGTGCGGGGGCGAGAGCAAGCTCGGGGGTGCTATATATAGCCGGCCCGAGTCGGTTGCCGTGAACGGATAAGTCCGGCGAGTTGGTTACGGCGGCGCTGTGGTTGGACAGTCGGCTTAGGAGCTTGAGCATCGCCTAGGTGGAGTATTGGTGCCATTCCCGTGTCCATCTCAGCACAGGAGGGTTAGTTACGGTCTGCCCTCGACGGAACGGCCGCACGGCCCGTCGGCGGCAGAGAACGCGCTCTGCGCGTGCCAGGCCACGCTGACGGTGCGGCATGCGTGCGCTGGCAAGGAGGTGGCCACGTGGAGCTACCAGGACGCTTGGGCGGTGCCGAACGGCGTTACGCCGCAGTTTTGCTCCCTGTCGGCCGCTACGGTGGTTTTGCCGCCGCAAAGCACGCCGGCGCAGGCGGGCGAGGGCGCCACCGACGCCAGGAACGCGCCAAGCGTTCGTGTGAAGCTCCGGACAAGAGAGATAGGCTGCGAGCAACGTGCCAAGGGCACTGTGGACATGTGACTGAAGTTACTGACGGAGAACGACACTGAAGTCTGAATTTACTGAATATGAACAGTACTAGTGTATGCAAGGTGTTCGAAAGAATGATTCTGGCATGAAGAGATTTTTCCTTGAGCTGGTTTTTGGTGGAGTTGTCTCTCATTGCATCTAGAGGTTGCCTGAATTTTGGTTGAATTTTTAGAGCAGCATAGATATGAATTTCACCAAATTTGGCAAATCTGGTCCAAACTTGCAGAGAGTGAAATTTGAATTATTTGAAAAGAAGAAGAGTGGATCAAGATGGTTCTAGGTTGTGGGTACAAAGGACTATCCAGAGGAGTTGAGTTGAGGTCAAAAATCAAATGCATTAAGGTGCTTGCTTTGCAATCTACCTAGGCTCCAAATGAAGGACGAAATTATTTTGGGAAAAGAATTTAATGGGAAAAAAAATCCAAAAATGGATTTTATTAGTTTGGACAAAATGTTTGGGTTGTCCCAAAGTGGAAGGAGGGGTTTTGGGAAAATTTCACCATAGGAGGTACGGTAAAATTTAGAAAGGATCAAAACCAAATAAAAGCCCCAAAACCAAAAAGGTTTTTCTTTCTAGGAGCAACTAAATCCAAGAAAGATTTTTGCTGAAAACAAAGACCACAAATTTTTTTTGGAGTGTCATACTTATTATTCACGGAAACAACAGAAGAGGATGATCTTCTTAACAAGCAAATCACTGGCATTAGATCGACATGCAAACCAATACGAAGCATTATTCTCAAGCGGCACAGTGAACAGCTCGTGATGCCGCATGCCACAACATTCCAAGCTCAACTTTGCAATCAAACACAAGGCCTGGCATTATATAGACAATATTCAGAACAAACTCTTAACACAGGAATATCTCAGCAGAGTAACTATTTACTTCTAAACTGAACACAGGAATAGGAAAAAACACTCGATGCTGCTTACAGCAAGGGCGTCCCACTCAAAAATATCAAATGCATGTCTTCTGGCTAACATCAATGAGCAAATTTTGACAAGGTTTTCCAATTCCAATATATTAAACTAACGTCTTCTTGCTAACATCAAAGATTAAACTTTGACAAGCTTTTCCCATTAAAAATATGTAATGCCTATGATCGTGTCCAATCGTAGCTTCTTGTACTTTTTTGGGCACTTTTTGCCCAGGGCACTCCACGTGTTGTTAAATTGCCAATGGTCTCTGCAGACTAGTCATGTCAGCGGTGTCTAATAATACTCTATAAGCTTCTCGGTCATTCCTTCTGTAATGTACCACAACCAGTGATTGCTTCTTTCTGAAAAGTGGAACGACCAACTGGACCCAGCAACACAGCAGTTTGCCTTGGACACATTGGCTCCTTTTGTGCAGTTCAACTAAAATCGAAGTCGGAATAAAACCGAGCTTTAATTATGATATCCCTGTAAGCAACAATAGGTATAAGGGAAACAATTATTGAGAAATAATGGTTGATGACTTGTCTTAATGGGAAACAAATCAGGAGAGTAGCAATTCTCCATCAGTGTGATTCATTCATAATGACTAAGACATTATCTTAACAATGCCTTGTTTAACATGTATAAAGAACGACAAAGCAGAAAAGTACCATTCCTAAAACAAAGCAACTGATTCATTTTTAAAGAGACATTATCTTAACAATGCCTTGGTTAAACATGTAGAAAGAACTACAAAGCAGGATAGTACCATCCCTAACAAGTGCTGCAGTTTTGAACTAAGATTCAGTAGTTAATTAATTCTGAGAGTGGCATTGCTTAATTTTACCAGCGGCATTAGATTAATGAAAAGCATAAACAGTTCCAGGGGAGAGTGGGCGCAACAACAATATGTGCTTCCATCTACTTATAAAGGGGGTGATTCAGAGTTTGTTGTAACAAAGCAACAAGCATCATGTCTGGGTTGGTCCCAATTTGTTAACTAAATGGGAAAAGACAGCAATACAATAGCTTCAATTCAACATTTATTGAAAACAGTACCAATACAAGTAGCACAACATCTCAAAACACACTACACAATCATGTGGATGAAGGCCTGTACTGACCTTTCATGAGAACACCAGGATAAAATATGAATCTGCTAACACGAATAGGAAATCCAATCTCCTTTTGTGCAGTTGCACTGAAATCAAGCAAAGCGTTTCGCGTAGCGAAGCAAAATGTCACAATAGCAACAAGTTGAATAGATATCATGTGGTTGAGACCAAGATTTGAAACAACTCGACAGGAACACTGGAAACTAATCTCGATCTCCTTTTGCGCAGTTCCACCAAAATTAAGCAAAGTCACCGTGTGACATTCAAGTTGAACTGCACAAAACACTCTTAAAACATAAGTGTTTCGAGTAGCGAAGCAAAATGTCGCAATAGCAACAAGTTGAATCGATACCCCTGTTTTAACAAAGGCAAAAAATGAAACAATTACTTGCCGATAAAGGAGGATGAAACAAACGGTGACAAAAAGAAGCATCTAACTTATCTTGGATGGAAAACAAAGTAGGATAGTAGCATTTCTAAAACGGTTGCATTGATTCATATTAACAGAGACACTCTCTTGAAACAACATTCGTTAAAAAATGCAATTTACTTTTAACAGTGGCATTGCTTCAATTTTCCGGCGTCATTCTTAGATTAACAACAACAAAATAGGTGTATGGGACATGCTAGCACCATGTGCATCCACACGTGTAAATGGGTGATGCAGAGTATGTAGCCAAGCAGCATATCTGTGTTGGTCCCATATTTGTTCTCTTTGAACTTTTTTCCTATGTGAGGGCAGCAAATCTAGTCCTGCACAAACTACCCGACCCCCCCCCCCCAGTGCTTTCCCTTTTCAACAAAGAGATCGGTTCCTTACAGATGTGTGTACTGGGTTACACCCCTTTCCCTTTTCGACCAACAAAGCGGCTGGATAGCCAGTCTATACTACTTTTCCTCCCTCCTTTCCTCATTGAACCACGTCCAAGATTCATGCTCCACCCCACCGCACCTTTCTTTCCTCCTTGAACCAAGACCTAGATTCGACTACAGATCGAAAAAGATCCACATGCAGCTAGAGCAACGACGGTTTGAAAGAAACTTATACCTTAGGGTCATCGGGATGTGGCAAGGCATGCGGCGGGAGGCCGGATCTGCCCACACTACATACAACAACGAGGAAGAAGGGGTCGGTGGCCCTCCCGCACAGGCGCTGGGTGAAAGAGAACAGCACAGCCAGCAGTGGATTGCCTCCCTCGCCGAAGGTGATAGAGTTAACGCTGCACCTCCTCCCCTTCCTGGTGCAACGGGATACGGACGCCTCATTCACCAGCTATGAGGGGGGAGAGAGAGACAAGAGGCCAACGCAGTCTTGTTTAGATCTGGTGAAGAGAGGGTGAGAGAGTGTGAATATAGCAAACCCTAGCAAATGAACACTGAGCCTCCAGCGTGCAACATATATGTATTGCGGCGAGCGTGTGGAGAGTGCAAAACCTAGCGAACAAGCGCTGAGGCTCCCGCTTATATATATACTAATGTAGTACGGACTGAGCTCTGGTGCCTTCACTCCATCTGCTTTTGGCTATATGACAGGTGAGCCAGCCACATTTTGGGCTCACCTGTCATAAACCCAAAGGCAGGTGCACAAAGTCAATGAAGCTGCGTCCACATAGTACTCTCGTGTGTATACGACTAATATATAGTGGTGTGGTTTTCTTATTCTCTCCATAACAATCGTTTTAAATTGTGTAAGTACGAAACGAAACTCTTTATTTAATGTACAGTGAAGAAAACTAGTACTACTTCCGATGAACTAACGATCCACGCCCACGCGTCTTGGTCGCACTTCCTGTCCTTCACGTGTGGTACACTACCCTCCCTTAAGTGAACAACCAAACATGCGCCAAATTATCGGAAACGTGTGAGAGTGTGTACAAATAAAGAATTTTAATTTCAATTATTGGAAAGTTTTGAGAGTATTACAAAGTTTGACTTCAGTCAAATCTAATATGCGGAGTAAATAAAAATGGAGGGCTACTATGTCCATCCGGGTTTTTAGTCCACACCATTTTTTAAATCAAAGTTAATAGCTGGACAAATAAAATTACAGGGGAGCTGGGGACAAAGTTGTGAGAAGGCTTAGAAATCAATACAAAACTTATGCTCTTAGTACCAACATCGATCCTTCTTCGAGGAAGCATTTGGTTCATAGCCAATTGTGCGATAAAATTGCACCAACGTGAAAGACGACTGCGTCTCCAACACAACCAAGGTGAACTGACGAAGGATATCATCTTTGGGCATCACAAGCAAGGAGCACTAATGGAAGACAACTTGTTTTTCATTGAAAATCGATCAGCTTCACCAGCCGACACAACCATGAGGCGCAACCATGAGCATCGATAGGTCATCGTGGTGATGCATCATCCCTTTGGCATCAAGTTTGGGTGAGGCACCTATGAAGTTCGACAAATCCTCACTGTGGTCTGTTTCTTCTCAGTAATCAAGCTCGAGGAAGGAAGAAGCACGTGGCAGAGGAAACTGAGGCGGAACAACAATGGCCATCCAATTTTGTGCAGTTCCACTAAAATTGAGGAAGACATGCCCGAGTATGGAGACACGCATCGTTGTTTCCAAAAATATAAAAAAGGGTTAATGAAAAGTACACCAACAAACAGAAGGATCATAATTATATCTTGATGGGAACTAAACCAGTATACTCGAGAAAAAAAGCATTTCTTCATTTAACCAGTGATAGTACTACCACCATATGGACAATGACCGCACAACCACCATGTACTTTTTGTCGAAACAACATGTGTACCTCCACTGAGGCATAAATTAGGACAGCTTTCCCAGTGGCATTTCCTCTATAATAGTACTAGTAGGTGATGTTGGACCAGCCGACGAACCCTAGCTACTATGCGTGGGGAGCTGGGGAGTAGTCGCATAGAAGAAAACCCGCACGCAACGACCTGGGGAACTGGACCAGTACAAGAAGTTATACCTCAGGTGGGCGAGATGTCGCTTAGGCGGGCGGGCGGGATCTGCCCACACGACAGCAGCGAACAAGGGCGCGGACGATCTTCGTCCGCGCCAGCACCGGCTCCGAGAGGACGGTGCGCATCGGCTCCCTCCGTCACCGACGGTGACAACGTCAATGCTGCACCTCCTCACCTCTCGCAGCGGACGGGATTCGGCCGGATATGTGACCACTGGTGAGGAGAGAGATAGAGTGGACACTGTCATCTTGTTTTGATATGGAGAGGGTGAGAGAGCGAGACGCGAGAAACTCTATCAAACAAGAGGCTATAATGGAGTAAAAAAATCTCTCCATAGCAGTGGTTTTAAATAGAATACGCGCGTTCCCCGAAAAAAGAAGCGAAAACTGGCGGACAATTTTTAATGGGTCTTTCTAGGACACATCTAGATGTGACATAGTTATGTCACATCTAAGTTGATGTCCACTCTGTTTGTGGTCTATTTTATTGTCCTAGTTGTTTTTGTTTCTTGTTGCTACATTATATACACGTGGGAGCTTAGATGTGATATCCTTAAATAACATCTAGATGTGAATTAAACAAACTGATTTTCTAACGTACCAAGAAAGAAAACTCGATCAAAAACACGCTCCCGCTTCCAGGTCGCGAGAGTCGTCGTGCACACACACATAGACATAGACATGCATATATGTGTTTACGTAAAATTCCATTTCCATCTCCATCTCCAATCATATTTGTCCAACTGGCACATTATTTACGTTGTTAATTATATATGCAGCAATATTAACGTACAACATCTCTTGTTTGTGCACGTCCGAACCGCTTCCACGGCCGGTCCTGACCAACCCGAACCCTCTTCATCACCCGCGTGTGCTTCAAGCCTGAATCGGTCAGTGCCGCATTCATGCCCGGCCAGAGCGGACGCGACCTCTCACTGGCGCCGGCATTGAAGCGGTGCGCCGGCCGAGAGAGTGTCGCCCGCGCCGCTTCCGGGTGCACACGGCTGCTCCGCGTTCAATGGTCGCAATACCCGGCTACAACATGCATGTAAAAAGTTCTTGGGAGTCTGTGCTACAGCTAGCTGTCCTCCCCCAACTCGTCAATCTCTTCCAGTAATGCTAGTAGTACTCCATGGCGCGATCCATCGACAAGCAGGCGGGAAAGTTATCGTATACTCGGTTTGCGATGAGTGGCATGCCGAGCGACCGTATGGGGTCGAGCCGTGGAGGATGGTGAGACACAAACACGACATACATGATTTAAATGTTGGTTTTGCTAGATGGCGCGATGCAATGAAATGAAACATTGGTTTCTCTCCGTTTCCATTTTTTCTACGAAAAAACGGAAACTTTCCAGTCCATTTTCATTCCTATTCCAAGGTTGCCCCGTTACAACATTCCATCAAATACAAAGGAAAACTAACACGCATGCTGATGCATCTCAATGATTCACAGATCATAGCCAATATTTACTTCACAACTAAAGAAAAAAGTTGTGAGAGCGTGTACGAAAGAAAAACTACTGATGGGGTCACTACGACTTAAACCCTAAACCCTAAACATGATTTAATTCCCTGGCCAGGTAGAAATGTCGAAGGAAAGACGGCTGGCACCCTCGGATCATACGATGCTTTTGTGCAGTTCCACTAAAATCGACCTGAGCATCCCTGATGGCAAAGATATTGAAGAAGTGTGATTAGAATAATAGTACTAGCACTAGTTCATGAGACATAAACTCATCACAAGTAGAAACCGGCAGAAGTAGAGAAAGATCAACATGGAGATGGAGCTACGGTAGTGGAGCAAGCCGGCTCCAAAAGGAAGATGGACTACCTAGGACATCGGGCTGTAGCTAGAAGGGCGGTTGGGACGCGGCATCGGCCCATACCGTGGTGACCCCCAATTGGGACGCACCGATTGTGGGTTTTCTCGCTCGCCGATGTCGACCGCATCTACGCAGAACATTGTTCCCTTCCCCCAGCTGCGGGATTAGGCCCGTCGTTCTATGCTTGTGAAGAGAGCAACCTTAACAAGCAGGCTTGTAGCTTAGGCTCCTGCTAGTGTATATATAGTGGTTTTCTTTTTCTCTCCATATCAACCATTTTATATTGCGTACGTGTCATTCAAGAGTGAAATGATGGTTGCTTCTTCCGGCTAACTTATTGTGTGATTTGACTGCTCCTTAGTGGCCCCTACACGTACTCCCCCTACATGTATGCAACAGTGACACGTACACATGGACGCAAAAACACGCGCGACGCCCTAATGCATGCATGTCCGAGCACACGATGGAACACACACGGTCACGCTAAGTGCTCAACCTACACGTGCATGCACACACATACTCAGTCAGGGTGAGCTAGTGACCGTATAAACACCAGAAAATATATATATTGAGCGCAATGAGCGTATTATGAAGTCCACTGACCGTATTTTTACAAATATACAGTGACAGACAGTGTATTTATCTCGTTTGAAATTAATCCATATTAACCGAAGAGGAGGCAGTATGGACTAGCATTACTTGCGCGCGGTGGCTCGCAGGACAAGGACAAACTTTTGACTAATGCAAGCTCTCCCTCGCTCAGGCGGTGGATGTGCAACAGTTAATTCGGTGTTAGATTGCCAGAAGCATATACTATACTACTAGTGCTACTATTGTTCGACTTCCAGAATAGGCGAACAGCCAAGCGCAAAGTTTACTAGTACTAGTACTACTAATATAGTCTATAAAGGTACGTACTATACTAGTACTAGGACCCGGATGGAGGAGCGTCTGCACTCTTATTATAATTTTAAAATGTGATAAAGCAATCTTCAACACATTTGGTTCTCTTCGAGGGTTCTCGCATGTGATAATGGATGTTGATTGCATGGAACACTCGCCACAATTCTCGCTTAATTCTGGCTCATATCCTGTTACAAATAGTAGCGCTCGGTAATATTTCCTCTTTTTTTGTTATTCAGCATGTAAACAGGTCAGCAAACCTTGCGGCGCATCTTCGTGCGAACCGTGCTTGCTGCACTTTGAATGTGGCCGAGAGCTGGCTTGATGAAACACCTCGCTTCCTACTTCTTTTTTTGCGGGGTACCTCGCTTCCTAGTGACCAGTGTCTTGGCTGATCGTCCTAAGAATGCTTATATATGAATAAAGCTCTCTCATTTACCCGCAAAAAATATTAAGCCATATTAACAGGAAAGAAGGGAGTATGGACTAGCACTACTTTTTGGTGTGTCCCGTCAACTCGCAGAACGAGGAGAAGCTTGCAGGACAAGGTGAAGCTCGCTTATGCCTTTTGACTAATGCAACCTACCCTCGGTGGACATGCATCAGTCCATTCGGTGTCACATTGTCAGAGGCATACACTGTAGTACCCAACATGCGGAGTACCATAATTGTTCAACTTCACGAAGAGGCGAAGAGCCAAGCGCAGTAGTACGAGTAGTACTACTACTAGAACCGCATGGTGGAGCATATGTACTCTTATTTTTTTATCTCTGATAAAGTACACGTTTATTCCGGAGAAGGGAGAAAAAGGCAGCCCAACATGTAATGAATGATATCGATCAACCAACCATGCTCGAATATATCTTGGCCTCCATGCGAACCCGTTTGTGTGTTCTCGCTCCTCGTCTCTCTCAAGGAACGGCGGGTTGGCTCTTTGCCATCAATTGAGATTGGTTTGCTCACACTCCTGTCCCACATGTCAGTGATTTGCCAAGAGGAGGTGCGTTGACCGACTGGCCATACGCGTACTTGGTTTTGAACCTTCATACTACTCCTCCCTCCGTCACAGTTTACAGGGCGCGCTTCATTATGATGCATTTCTCTCAATGAATTTCCACCACCAGAGAGACTTTAGACGCATTTGGTTTAATCCTAAATTAATTAGGGCGTGGTAACCGCAATCAAGTCCACAATTTTCTCTCCATGTACTCTGTACTACAGTACTACGGAGTGGAGTAAGTGCATGCATGTGTGTACCCTGGGTGGAAGCACTGCATGCATGTGTGTACGCATTATTCACTCTAGTAATAGACGTCGTGCTATAACTACCAATGCTATTTTTCAGGCCGATCGCTAGTCACCTTGGTCCCACAGATCTTTTTTTTCTGAAGCGCGCTGTATAAACAGTGACAGATGGAGTAGTATGAGCGGATTTAAAGAAGAGCGTATTGATGGTTGCTTCTTCAGAACAACTTATAGTGGGAAAGGTGGGGCTTATGATTTGCCTACTCATTACTCACTATTAATGTGGCGCAACGACCGGGCTGAGTCTCCCATGCGGTTGTGCACTACCCCCTCAGTTCTTAAATATAGTCCGGAGTATATTTGTCTTTCTAGAGATTTTAACGAGTGAATACTCAAATATTTGTCTTTTTAGAGATTTCAAATGGACTGGCACATATGGATGTATATACATATTTTAGAGTGTAGATTCTCTCATTTTGCTCCGTATGTAGTCACTGGTTCTAATCTCTAGAAAGACGAATAGATATTTAGGAACAGAGGGAGTACACATACGAAGCAAAATGAGTGAATCTACACTCTAAAATATGCCTGTTTGAAATTTGTAAAAAGAAAATAAAAACTAAATTGACTGGCACTGGTTCTAATCTCTCATTTTGCTCCGTATGTAGTCACTGTTTCGCATGTCTTGCCATCGATGCTCTTTCGGAAACAATAAAAACTAACTTCCTTGCTAATTCATGTCAATTATTAGCAGATCAGAGCTAATAATTACATCACAACTGAAGACAAAGTTGTGAGAAGGTGTTAAATTAAAATTGATCCATGCTTTCATTGGCAGCAACGTCCCCCCGGCTCAGTCTAAATCAACAAGGCATGTTGGGAAAAAAGTAGCTGTCTGGAGCATGCAACATTTCAGTCATTTTGTGCAGTTCCACTAAAATAGAGTTGAGCGTCCCTATTCCAAAGATATTAAGTGTGATTACGATAATAGAGGACTGCTGATGAAACAATAAACACATAAATAGAAGCCGGTCACCCTTGCAGTCTCTCTTAAGACTAAGTAGTTGGAGAAGATTAGGCTCAGAGTTGGATGAGGAGGATAGAGCAAAACCAATCTCCCTTTGTGTAGTCGCACTGAAATGTAGAGACGTTGCGCATGTGACATTTTAGTACAACTGCACAAAACACTCTTAAGAAAAAAGTAATTTGTGCAGTTCACCAAAAGGTCGCAATAGCAACGAGGTGAAATGGATAGCCATGTTTGCAAAAAAGAGGTAGAAAGGAAATAATTACTGGCCAACAACAGTTGATGACACATGCGACGACAAAAAAGAAGCATATTCCTTGCCCTAAGGGAAGATAACAACACGGTGGTGTTTGTCTAAAACGGTGTGAGGACGAGAATGCAATATGGAAAGTACATTGGACGAGCTACATTTTGGGCAAAGAACTATGGAAGATCCACATGCAGCGATGTGGGAATACATGCAGTGGAGCAAGGCCGGAGGGGATACGTGGAGGTCGTCGGGATGTAACTAGGTGAGCGGCGGCGGGCGGAATCTGCGAGCAGGTGGCGTAGGCCCTACCGCGCCGGAGCTTGGTCAGAGAGAACGGCGTGTACCGCAGATCGGGATGTGCTGCCTAGGCACCGTCGAACGGAGAAACGATGCACTTCCTCCCTTTCCCCCGGCGGACGGAATGCGACCGGATCAGTGACCAACGGTGAGAGAGAGAGAGAGGCCACCGCACTCCCTTTCCCCCGGCGGATGGGATGCGGCCGGATCAGTGACCAACGGTGAGAGAGAGAGAGAGGCCACCGCAGCCTTGTGTGAGATACTCTCAAGAGCGAAAAACCAGGCATGCAAGGCTCCATTGTATATAGTGAGCGGACTACCTTTTTCTCCATAAAAATCGTTTTATATTCTATGTACGTGCCATTGAGTGCTATAACTTTATTTAAAAATAACGCGACAACGCGTCAAGTCAAACTTTGTTTTGTGCAGGCGTGGTACACGACCTCCCTAGGTAAACAACCGCTACAGGCGTTCAAATTAGCATGTGGACTGCCATTTCGTAAAGAAATGAGCTCCACCGTGTACCCACGCGGGTGTGGCTGGGCACGAAGCGTGAGTACGTGCGCGGTGCACCTATTCTCTTCTTGTATACGTACACCACCTACATGGGGTTGTGTGAGAGAGATACAAACATATAGAGATATAATGTGTGGGTTCTTGAGAGTTTTTTTTGGGGGGGGGGTCAATCAAAAAATGTAACATATGCAATGTGTGTGAAATAGAGTCCTGGATATAACAAATATATAGAGGGGCGATCCACGAGAAGAGAGTGGAGGTATCACCGGCTTGAGGTGAACATAGAATCGAAAAGAGGGATGATGTGTGTGTGTGCGCGCACGCGATCGATAAAGAGTGCCATCGAATTTGTGTGTGCCCACGTCAAAGATATAGAGTGGCTGGCCTACTGGAACGTGAGAGGGGACATGTGCAGTTTGTCTCTGTGGCATGGATACCTACCTGCAGTGCTCGACTATCGGTGTGTGGTGGGGGAAGTGGGAGGCCCAATTAACTATAGAGGTACAATGGCTGGTATATGTGTGGAGGAGGAGAGAGGCCTACCTCATGTATTAAGGAGATCGATCTGCCTCATGTATTAAGGGAGATCGATCCGTATCCATGCATATGTGCAAGAGAGGAATAAGGTTGGGAGAGAGACAGAGCTAGAGTGTTGGAGGGGGTGGTAGTGGAGTTGCTTCTAACAAATGGTGGGATAGGCTTGCTAGACAAACAGAGGGCACGCCCGCAATCTAAATAAGAGAGGAGATGGCTTCTTGTTGTCTGTGCACGTGCGTGTGAGAGACGGGTCAGGAGGCATGCATGAATGATGAGGGGGGATGATGAGGCTGTGGTAAGCAGACATAACTACATAGGAAGATCAATCGCCCTTTGTTAGAGAAAGGAGAGACATAACTTGTGAGTTACGTGGATCGATGGGGGGGGTAGTTAAAGTCGATCCAGGTATATGTTGGGAGATCGATCGGTATACATGCATATGTGTGTTAGAAGCAAACGAGGCACGAGGAGAAGGATAGAGATAGAGGGATGCATGTAGGAGGTGGTACGAGAGGCATACTAGAACGATGAAAAGAGTGGTGGGAGTGAGGCATGGACGGTGACAAGAGAAGAGGGGAACCTTGTGTTTGTGCTAGGCACACCTGGCTAGAGAGGCATATCGATCGATGTGTGTCGTAAAGAAGGAGCTGGGGGGCCTACACACACCGTGGGTGAACAACCTAAAGTGAAAAGACGAATTTGCGCGGTGGAGCTAGAGCATGCTGAGGGAGGGTGAGAGGGATGCGGGCGTGTGCATGTACAAGAGAAAGTTAGTGCTAGCTACAAAGATAAGAGGGTTGGGTGGGTGTAAAAGACGAATAGAGATCATATATACTTCATTATAAAAAGCGAATTTGGATATTTGAAGAATTTATCATAGTGTTTTAGACCGACGCATGTGTGAATATATATAACGGTGATACACATGGTGTGTTTATGAACATGTTATACGACATTTAATATATTTTATCTCTACTCTTATAAAAAAACAGAGTTGCTGATGATGGTGTGCGTGCCATCCTGCATTATAGGCCGTCCGATTTATATTTGGCGGATAGCAAGGAAACTATGATGGTTGAAGTTGGCAACAATCATGATTATAGATTCTTATTGAAATAGAGAAACGAATTCAAATTTAGTTCGAATTGCAGCTGTAGTATAGACATTTGGAATGCACTAAAATATTGGTATGAGTAGGTTACATGCATTATACAGCAAGCGAAAAAAATTAATCGGACATAACATGGATTCATACTCCCTCCTTCCATCTACATAGGGTGTAATGAGATTTTTAAGACCGCCTTTGACTACTGATAAGATTAATAGTACATGACATGCACAATGTGAAAATTATATCATTGAAAGAACCTTTCACAGACGAAGTTAACGGTGTGCTTTGTGTAAGTTGCATGTCATATATCATTGCTCTAATATTTGGTCAAAGTTAGCATCGAAAAATGCATTAGGCCCTATATAGATGGAAGGAGGGAGTAGCTTTGAATAACATTTGTATAGTAAAACGGGGCAAGACTCTCTCTTTGTGTGGTGTCAATAGTTTTATTTTTTTCGTTTTCTTTTTGGTTGAGGGAAATGCGAATTGATTTGGTACGTACAAGTACAATATTACTACACGTTAGGCTTGTCCCTAAAATTCAACCCGCGTCTTGTTATATCCCGAAAATTTAGATATCGTGCTCCCAAAACTGGCGCCTTCACAACCCACGCCTTGCTATCCCGAAATTACAACGCGCATGAAAACTCCCTCCAGCTGCCAAATCCCGACACACAAAATCCCCCATCTAACCCTGAGCCGAAAGGGCCGCTAGTTCAAATCGGTGGGGGGTACTTTTGTAACACACCCTACATTTTGGACAAGCGCGTCCCTAAGTCATGCTTCACCCCCTCCCATCGCCCCCTTTTAGCCATTCGAAATCCCAAGACGCGATAACCTCTCCGCTCCAGCCACGAAACCCCACCCTTCTCTGTTCGCCATGTCACCGCTGCCCAGCCGGAGCCTCTTCCCGGACGATGTCGTCCACCGCAACAGCTCGACATCCCTCGTCCACCTCCCCGGATGAGGATCCGTCGTCCATCTCGCCGTCCCGCTGGTTCAGCCGCCCCATCCTCCACCTCCAAGGAGCTGCTCCGATGATCGCCTCGTCTATCGGGGCAGCTCCATCCCCATAGCGCTGCCTTAACCTGCTCCACACGAACCGCAACATCCTCACCGACTCCTCGGACGAAGCCGAGGCCTACTCGGCGCCACCAAAGAGGTTGTACACTCATCGCATCGCACCTTCTCCATAACTCGACCTCCCGGCGCCGACGATGCTCCATCCCGCACCCCCATGGAGCGGCTACCTTGAAGCCGGCGCCGCGGGCGACATCTCCATGGCGGCTCTCCCCCAGTGCGAGGCCCCTTCGGCGGCGGCGTCCAAACCAGCCGGATCTGCTGCTGCTCCGGCTCTCGCTCGCTCGCTCGCGCTGCTGCTGCTGCTGCTCCAGCTACTGGGGGACTCCGGCTCTTAGGGGTGCGGGGGCTCGCCGGAGTTAAGGAAGAACCACCCGCAGCAGGGATGGGGGCTCGCCACAGAGGTACCCCACTATCTATCTAAGGGTTCAGGATGGGGGGCCTAGAGGGCTGGCCGGGGCGGCGATCGCGAGTTGTTTTGGGGCGGTGAGGCGGCGGTGGGGCTGTCTGTTCGGCTGGTGGTGGCTGGTGGCTTAGGGGGTGCATGTTGAAGATGAACTGCAGGCCCTCCCTAAACTACATGTCAAGTGCCTCTCTGCTACCATTGCGTTCAGTTTCGATAATAGCATTCAGATTCCACAGTAAATTTCATTTCGACAGTTAAGTTCAGAGTCAGCAGTTTTTACCTCATCTGTTGTAGTCAGGTGGTTTTTGGTGATGTTAATTTTACATCCGTTTTACATCATCTATTGGAGATGCTATTAGAATCCCACTTGAGATTGATAAAGAATGTCTTCTGCTACTTCAGCCTTGACGTCTTACGGCTCACTGGAGCTGCTACAATGACAGAACGATCCATCACAATAGAGCAGTGCCCTCGACGCCGTCTACAGATTCCTCAGATCTTCCTCCAGACCTCCGACAGCCACCTCTGCCTCAACTGCTTCAGCGACCAACCCAATGATGCTGAGGTCGACACGGCTACGACAAAGAGGTTGTACACTTGTTGCATCACTTATTACTATACATCATGTCGATCCATTATGGCTATTTTGGTTCAACGGAAAAACGTCGATCCACTGGTTGTTACCATCACTCTAAATTTCTGCATGCTCTCCTTATATAATCTCACCATATTTTTTTCGTATGCATGTCAGATATTGTACACTGTCATGCTGAACATGTAGAGAAAAAGAGAAGAGTTTTGCGCGGCAATACAATGTCATGCAGACATCGCTCCATGGTGGGTTCAATGGCAAACCCTCCCCACCCCTCTCCAGATTGTAATCTAGAGGAAGATATCTGTTCTGAGGCGTATTCAGACGCTGCTGACCACTCCTATTTACCCCCAAGGTGTTTGCTCTACCTTGGCATGATGATGTTAGTCATATCATGCATATGTTGCCTTGCAGTGCGTACTTTTGACATCATATATGTCATCTTCTTAGTTTAGACATGTTCTGTAATGCCACATGTTTAGTTTCTATATCATATATGGGAATTATGCAGTCTCATGTATTTTAGCCAGCCATAATATATGTGAAATGTGCAATGCCATCCTGTTTAACCAGGCATCATATATTTGAATGATATCTTGCCCATCCTTTTCTTCATTACATTTCCATTTGTCGATAATCTTTGTACATTAAACTACTCTTCCTGTGAATCAGCCATTTGGGTGGGAGATGGAAAAATCTGGAGTGAGAACAAGGCCTTCAGAGCAGACAGTGCTACCTGTCAAAGCAGATCTCTTGTTGGGTCCCGATACTTCCACAAAGATGGATTCAGAGATAGATGACCAGTCCTATTCCCCCACTGAGGTGTATGCTCTAACTTGGCATGGTTATACTGCTCATATCATGCATACGGTGTCTTGCATTGCATAGTTTAGACATCATATACACAATATTCAACACCATGTTCTTAGTTCAGACATCATATCGAATGCCCTCTGTTTAGCATATAAATCACATATGTGAATTAAATGATGTGATCCTGATTACTTAGATAACATGTAGGTGAATTATGTCATGCGATCCTGTTTAGTTATTCATCATATCTTTGAATTATGTTATGCTATGCTATCCAGTTTAGATAGACATCATATATGTGAAATTATGTCATGCTATCCATTTTAGTTAAACAATATACATGTCAACTATTTAATGCCCTCTTTTTTCCACACTATCTATTGCATCTGTCTCTCATACAATGTCTGTACATTCAACTATGTTTCCTGTTTATCAGCCATTTGAATTGGAGCGGGTGATGCCAGTATCTAGTAGAATAAAAACACGGTCTTCAAATAAAACAGTGCTACCTCTTGGTGGAGATAGCACCCCGGTTGTACATGCACAAGAACCAGCCCTACCACACATAACCCAAACTCTCGCAGATTGTACCCCTACTGCCATGGACAAAGAACTAGCTTCACCCAATCTAACCCCAACCCCAGCCGATAGTAACCCTATTCCTGTTGACACAACACCATCTCCACCACAGAGCTCCCAAACAAGAGCAGTTAGTAAGGCAGCTCCAGTGCCCAAAGGGCCAGTACTATCACGGCGAACCCCTACTCCACCAGTTAGTACGCCTATTCCTGTGGAGGAAGCACAACCAGCCAGTCGTAGTTTAGCATCTATCGCATTTGATGTTGTTAAATCGTATATGCGTATCTTCCCATCTTGGAAATATTATAGTGAAGATGAAGGAAAATGCCAGTTGCAGGTGTTTGTCCAGGAGTTATGTGTAAGTAATGTTATTCATGGCAATTACTTTGCTTCGTACCATACATCCTACCTCCATGATGGTTATAATACATCAAATTTTCCCATTTTTCTCTATAGAGAAGGACCGATTGGGAAACTCAGGATGAGGTAACCTATGATAATACCTCTGCTATCTTCAAGAATGCTTGGTGGCAGTATCGGAATTACCTGAAGAAAACGTACTTCACCGGCAAAGAAGCTCATCAAATTCCCTTACGTTATCCTGAGACACATTTACTGGACGATGACTGGGAACACCTTGTTCTATACTGGTCCCGAACCAAGAATGTGGTAAAGTCTATGAGCTCATTTTCTATTTTTTAGTATTTTATTCTTGCGTCTTACTATACTCTGTTCATGTAGAACAAGTGCCTAAACCTGAAGAACAACTGTTCTAATTTAATATTCCATTGCTATCATAATTCAAAAAAGCGCTAGGCGTTAATTGTGCGTTTTTCCACTGCCTTGCGCTTTACTCACCAAGGCGCATGCTTATGCGCAGTTATGCACAAATTATGCGTAGTTATGCACAATGCGTTTTGCCAGCGCCTAGAGCCTAGGCGCGCTTAAGCGCTCGCTTAGGCACGCCTTTTTTAACTATGATTGCGTTGCTCTTGTATCACTGTATTTACTCATACAAACTTATTTTTAAATTGAAGGATCCAATCGAATCCCCAATGGCACAGCAGGTATGTTCACGCATGTTTCTTTAACAGCTTGCTCTTATCAATAGCTCTGTTGATTTCAATTTCAATTGTGTATACAGTTGACTTAAATATCATGCACATTACTAGCATCACCACAGAGCCAATAGTGTTGTTGTACATGTAGACCCGTGGTACCCATCTGAAATCTTGTTGTGCCATGTAGTTTCCCACGCTTTGTATTCTTTCACTGCTGCTTTGTCTTGAACTGATATGATTTGAACCGTGTCTCTATTTTGATTTGGCAAGACAATGCACTGACCATAGGACATAGATATATGTTTGTTTGATGCTTTTATTATGTACTAGTACTTGGCAATAGAAGACTTGGTAGTTTAATCCTGTCCACCTTACTAATGAGCTGGTTCACCGAAATGAGTTTCATATACTACTACATGCTAAACTTGTTATGTGTCTGCTTGTTTCTTCTTTTAGAATGCTGACAAAATATTGGGGAAGAGTGCTTTATTAAGCAATGGTAAAGGAAGTAATGCAGATAAGGTTCAGGATAGTGACACATCCTTGTTGGTCTCCAACAAAGCTGATAAAACAGCTAAGGAAGACTATCTTGAAGACAGCGAGACAACCCCAAAGTCCTGTCTTGGTTTAGTGTTTGAGTTACTGGCCACTACCGCATGCACAAGCTATTCAAACTCACTGTCTGAATCAGTTCGGTTTCTTGAGTTTCAACTACAAGCTGAAAGACATCGATCAGCTGTGCTGCGACAAGAAGCGGAAGGACTGCAGAAGTCCCTGGAGCAATCAGATGCATACTTTCTGGCGCAACAACAAGCGTTGGAGGATTTTAGCGCCAAACAGGACAAAGCTAATCATCTTGCTAAGCTTATTGCCAGCATGGTGGATACCGAGGATAACGTTTCTTGAGCTCTTCTAAAGTTGTTTTAGTTATGCTCTTGTTTTGCTGCCGTGTTTATTTTCACTGGTGGCCAATTTTGATGGACAATGTATGTAATATGCTGCTTTGTTCCCTATATTTGCACTGGTGGCTAACTTTGATGCCCAGTGGATGTAATATGTGTAATAGCGGTAATAGGCTAGCCTTAATTGCTTGCTTATTTATTTCCTTATTATCTTGTTTAGTTGTTTGCTTGTAGTCACTATAGTTCTTTTTCTGTGTTTTTCTAGTGGCCACAATAGCCTATTTTTGGTAACTAGGCAAAAATAATCATGGCAACACACAGACTGTTGTAACCATGGGCCTCCTGCAGGCCGTACGATCCATGAGCCTTCATTCGGCCGTAGGACCATTGGCCTTCTATATGGGCCTTAGGGATCAATGGGCCTTCTACGGGGCGTATCATCATTTCGCCAATCATGGGCCGTACTATTCGTGGACCATGACGGGCCGTTAATAGGCCGTATTTGATAACTCTATGAAAACAGCCCAATGGGTTTTTTTGACATGAAAACGACCCAATGTATTAACGGTCCGCAAATGGGCCGACTGTAACGACGGGCTGAATTTGGCCCACAAGCAGAAAATGACAGTAACACGCCGTATGTAACCGAATGCTGCGAATGAGCCCAAGAATCAATGGGCCCTGAGAAGGCCGAAAGTTAACTTGGTCTAGAAACGGCCCAATGGAATAACGGGCCATTAATGGGTATAAAGTGATACACTGTTCATTACAGGCCAGTTTCACCATGGGCCGTTAATGGGCCAAGAGTTACAAAGGTCCTCATATGGGCCGAAAGAAGTCATGGTCCACACATGGGCCAGAAGTTAAAACGGGCTGAATCATATTGGATGGCCCATATGACGCTACTGGGCCTAATTCGGATAGGGCGTAACGGGCCTTGGGTTAGCGGGCTCTAAATGGGCTATATTCAAACAGGCCGTTAACAGGCTTTCCGTGGGCCGGCCCGCCACCTTTTGACCAAGTCAAACGGGCCGGCCATTTCACAAGAATGGGCATCTGTTGGGTCGTGCCACGTGTCGCCGTATCATAGGCGCCTTCGGTCCAATGAGCGGATGACATCTATCCCAACGGTGAGCCGACACGTGTTTCCTCTAGCCAATGATGATTTTACATGTGGAAAATCCCCATCGTTCGGGGTTGTTAATGGGTTATCGGATCCAAAACCCGACCCGATAGCTTAACGGTGTTCCGTTATGGTGGATGCCACGTGTCGGTCACCCTTGACGAAAGCACTTCTGTGACGCGTGATTTATCGTCATGGAAGTGGACACTTCCGTGATGATAATTTTGGTAATGTCATGGAACACTTCTACGACAGCACAGGTATGACTATATTGATTCTGTCATAAATTTGTCATGGACGTATATGCATGACAAAAAACGCGATCTACTGTGACAAACATGTATCATCACGAAAGTGTATTTTTTTTGTAGTGAAGGCAGGTTCCTTCTCTGAATACGTCAAAGTAGATCTTGAGCACAAGAATCATGTCCGGCTCTACAAAACAAATTACACATACCACCGTAGAGAGCACAATATTCCATGAGTCTAATCTGCTGACAACTTTCCCCTAGCGTGACATCACACCACGGCGCGGTTATTATTCAAACCGTTTTTCCAACCTGCCACTACATGTCTTGCGAGGCGGTTTTATCGGCACCGTCTTGTTGAAGTAGAGATCGTGTCCCCCTTATCACGGGATTCTCATCAATACGGGCGTGGGTAACCCAACCGTTCCATTAGTACGACTCCTTGGTAGAGGCAAGCTCCAAACGGTCGCGCGGAGGACGCTTGACATTCATCCTCTTTATAAAGAGGTCAAGACCTGTCCTTTTCTTTCCACGCCTGATCCTTCCCTTCTCCCACCTCGAGTTCCAACACCCAAGGTTTAGTCCAAGCGCTCCGGACCTTCAACTATGTCCGGACCCAACCTTCAAGGCCGGTGGATGGCCTCTTCCATCACGGAGGAGGACATCAAGAAGCTTAGGGAGGCTAGGTATTTGACCGCTGAAATCCTTCACAGGCTTCCTTCTCCAGGGCAGGTTATTCCCACTCCCAAACCCAACGAGAGCGTCGTATTCATATCCCACTTCCTCCGAGGGCTAGGCTCTGGTCTTCATACCTTTGTTAGAGGGCTCATGTTCTATTATTGGCTAGACTTTCACGATCTAGCCCCAGATTCCCTCCTTCACATCTCGACGTTCATCGTTGCGTGTGAGGCCTTCCTCCGCATTACCCCACACTTCAAGTTATGGCTCAAGACTTTTAATGTGAAGAAGAAGATGATCAACGGGCGACATGCAGAGTGCGGAGGTGCTATAATAAGCAAAGGCATTGATGCTTTATGGCCAAAGGGTTCCTTCCCGGAAGTTTTCGGCCTATGGCAACGGGAGTGGTTTTATATCACAGCACTCCGAGGTAGAAAGTGGGCGGCGCCCCAGCCTTACGCTCCGCTCCTCCGCCAGAGCTTGCATCATGGGTCAACAAGGGGCTGGAGTGGGGATCGGTTGATGACGTGCGGACATTGCAAAGCCGCATTAGGGATGTCATCTAAAAGGACACCAATCTTATCAAGGTAATCCAAGTGATGTTAGTTCGTCGGGTCCTGCCATGCCAATGTCGACCTCTTCGTATGTGGGAGTTCAACCCGGAAGGGCCGCGAACTGTTCAACACTTCTTCGGCGTGATGCTCGAAGGGATGTATCAATTATTCTTCGGATCACGAATAAAGTGTCTGGACACAAGGACGATGCAGACCTCAACTGCAACCGTACAGACACCCAGGTAAGTATCTCCACAACCAAACATGCTGTCATTATATTTGTCACAACATTATTTTGAAAAACCACCCTCGGACAGGACTGGATAAGAAAGGCGGAGAGGATCAGGTGTTCGGCCCTTCTTCCCAAAGATTCACCGGATCCTGTACTAACCAGGATGCTGGCTCGCGCACCTTATCAAGTGCCATCAAGGGAGGACAAGAGAGGAATGGGAAAGCCAAAAGTGGACTTCCTCTGGAGGTACATTATGCATCCTAACAGGGGAAATTAGTACCCCCGTGTCGGAGGATGAACGGGGAGGAAAATCTAGCATCCCCTCTCCCCATGGTAAGAAAAGTATCGCCCCCAAAGACTTGGAAGTAGAGATCTCCAAACAAGGGAAGAAACCTTCACCGGGGGCCCTACCCCGGAGGGCAACATCACTGCACAGCTCCCACAGGGGTGCCAGTCGTTAACCGAGCCGAAAGTGAACAAAGGTGCTTAGTAAGCGTACCCTATTCTTTTCCTGAGATTAACAACCAAGAAATATGTTTTGCAGTTTGGCTTATAGCCTCCCTCAACAATGTTCGTCCTCGGGGGATCTTCTTCCAGAGATGATGGAGAGAGAAACGCCTCCTCCTACTTCTCCGGCTCATGAGGCGGACGACCCTGAGGTGTCGTCCCGGAGGATCTCTCCCGATCCGCAAAGACCCGAATGTAACTCTTCGGCCGCCCGAAGTCCGGGGTTTTCAGCTCCTAGAGAGACCAACAGAAAAAGCCCCGAGCTATCCGATATACAACCAGACACATTGATAGGTCTTCTGCCGCAAGAGGCTATCTTAGAGGCACATCATACCTTAATCGGTACGGTGGTTGAGAGGATTTCATCCGCAAAAAGCGGGTAGAATGAAGCTTTTACGAGCCTACTAAGAGGCTTTGAGGTACGCAAAGTGATATTTTTTGATTGTACCGTAAACGCAAGGTGTACTTTGTATAGACAGTAGCCCCTGAGACTCTGGTTTCCATTCGGAAGGGGCGAGCAGAGGATCATAGTCTCAGGTAAAGATGGTACCAATATTGTACGCAGGCAGCTGCAGCTCCGGCGGCTGACCGGACTGCTGAATTTGCCGAACTGAAGCGACAACTTGATGTGGCGGATGCAGACATCACGCTTGTGAACAAGCGGCATGACGAGGCACAGGGTATGTATATTTGGGTGGTCAATGAATATTAATAGGAGCATGATGCTAGGATTTATGATATGCTTTGACTGCAGATGGTGCTGCCGCCGTGGAAACCCTTCGGGCAGAGCTTGCCCGGGCCAAGGAGCAAGCCAGGAGTAGCAATGTGGCTGCCGTGAAGGCAGCTGATGAATTAAAGGCCGAACAGGCTGCTCATTGACAAAGTGAGGATAGAATAGTCAACATGGCTCTTGAGCTACAAACTGCCGATAGCCGATATGAGCTTCTCGAAAGGGAAAACCAAGCGAAAATGGCTGACCTGAAAAATGCTTTACAAGAAGCAAAGGAAAATCGCTCTGAGATTGGAGCGGCTCGAGAGGAGCTCCGACAAGCCGGTGAGACCGCTGCTGGGAAGCCCTTTTTATTGCGAACCAAATTCGGCGATCCGAATATGCCCCTCTTGATCAGTTGTGGAGTTCTATATACGCATACTTGGATTTGTCAAAGAGTGCTACTGATCCAATGTAGTATTTCGAAGATCGAGAAGATCATGAAATGGAAAGATTGTTCTGGTCGCAGTTCAGTACTCCAAGGCGTCCGCTGTTGTTGAATGAGCAAATGGCCGAATGGGCTGAGCTCCATAGGTAATCCGGGCTTGCAATGAAGGCCGTCGTGGATCACCTGTGGCCGAAGGAACCAAGTCCGGATAGTTATTTTGGTTTGGTGCAATGATTTATTCGTGTTGTGCCGCATATCAATGCTGTCAAGCGGTCGGCGTGCATAGAGGGTGTGTGGATGTCCTTTGCTCGTGTTCAGACATACTGGGCGAAGATGGAGGACACCGGTATTGCAATCAGGGGTCTGCCCGGGGGCCAGCACTCACCCGAGCACTATTTTGAAGAAGTCTTAGAAGGTGCCCGTTTAATAGAAGCTCAGTGCTCAAAGAATAGCATGTTCGAATGATATGTATCTTGATTGTAAAAATGATGCTCTTGGTAATAGAGGCTATATTTATACTTTTACCCGTAAAGTATTGTAGTGCCTCCTGTGCGGTCGCTTATGTATATATGTATATAACATGAAAGTTTGCAGTCGTTGGCTTCAGCCCCCTCGCATATAATTCGGGTGTGTTTGGCAAAGCGCGTAATCACACTTGATCCAATGTCTTGTTCGTTAAGGAGGTGGTAGCGCGGCGAACGAGGAAATCGGACTATATAGCTTTAACACTTTCAGTTAGCTATAGGAGTTTGATGGTGGGACTACTATATAGCCCCTGGTATGTCCACGTTTATCCGTATACGGTGAGTTTACATACGTGACCGGGAAACCGGTCCTTTGTTAATGCGGAGGAATCGTGAAGACTCCGCTAAGTCATCGAGTGGTTGACCGGTCTCTCGCGTTATCATGACAGTCAGTTTTCGGCTTTCTCTACTAAGGTGCTCATCCGGTGAACCGGGGCACAATCGCAGTAGTTCTCCCAGTGCCACCTTAACCGATAAAGCGGAACGTAAGGTAGCAAAACATGGGAGCCGGGCAAACCCAACTATTGACCAAAGACATGATTCGGAGTTGATGCATATAAGGCCCAACTCGCGACGCCGAACACTCCCGAAGGTATTCGTACTTTACAACATATACTGGGCTAAGTACCGCCCTTGATAATAAACCCAGAATTTCAAGGTACGTGCATCAATCCGGCGTGACGGAAGAGCGCCTGTGGTGAGATCATAGATCTCAAAAACACACTGGTTGCTGTCTCTGTAACATCTATTTTGGAACGGCGAATCCTAAGATCGCCGGTAATGCCAGTATTCCTCTTGGTCATTTTAAGTGCCAGGAGGGTGTGAGACAACAAGAGACAATAAAAAAAGGTTTACACAGGGTCTTAATCTGAAAAGAAACCTTTGGACGGGGCCCTGCTGCACGTCTGCGCCTTTGTCTCTGTTGTGCCGTATCTTTGAAGGGTGTAGCACAATGGTCACCTGTTAAAAAAGAAAAACCCAAGTGAAAGATTCTGGTGTGACCG
The DNA here is from genome assembly GCF_002162155.2 of Triticum dicoccoides. NCBI lineage: Eukaryota > Viridiplantae > Streptophyta > Magnoliopsida > Poales > Poaceae > Triticum > Triticum dicoccoides. The sequence continues at coordinate 460,425,315 of NC_041391.1, forward strand.
TGCGTAAATTCGGTTAATCTTAATGAACTGTGAAAATTCAATTTCTTGAGTGTAAATAGGGTCCAGCCGAAATATGGACCTTTTACATGCGGGCAGCCCCTAGCACCACATATGGGGGCATAGCCATTAATCAAGCTCAGGTTTATCTGGGCTGCTACAACTAGTGGTGCGCTGAACATGTCTAGCCGTGTCCGTGGTCTCGAAGACCAATCAGTTACTCGGGTTGGAGAGGCCGTTCCGTGGTTCGGCTGCTAGAGCCACCACATAGTCTTCCGCGTGAAGAGAACACTCTGTGTTTCCACTGATAGTGATGACGCCGCGTGGATCGGGCATCTTAAGTTTGAGATAAGCATAATGCGGTACTGCATTGAAACGAGCGAAGGCCGTTCTTCCGAGTAGTGCATGATAGCCGCTTCGGAATGGAGCGTGTCGAAGATTAGTTTCTCGCTTCAAAAGTTGTCGGGAGAACCGAATACAACCTCTAATATTAAACAGCCCGTGCAGCGGGCCTCTACGCCTGGTATTACTCCTTTAAAGGTAGTACTGCTTTGGTTGATTCTTGACGGGTCTATCCCCATATTGCGGACAGTGTCCTGATATATCAGATTAAGACTACTACCGCCGTCCATGAGGACTCGGGTGTGATGGTATCAGTCGATTATTAGGTCGAGCACCAAGGCAGCCGAACCTCCATGTCGGATACTAGTCGGATGATCCCTGCGATCGAAAGTGATCGGGTAGGCCGACCATGGGTTGAATTTGGGGGCGACGAGCTCTACAACATATACGTCTTGGATTACGCGTTTGCGCTTCCTCTTTGGTATGTGAGTGGCGTAAATCACGTTCACTGTTTTGACCTCCGGTGGGATTTTTTTCTGGCCCCCAGTGTTTGGCTGGTGAGGCTTGTCCTCATCTTCAATTGGCGGCTCCCTCCCTTTGTGTTCGGCGTTTAGCTTGCCGGCTTGCTTGAAAACCCAGCATTCTCTGTTGGTGTGATTCGCAGGTTTCTCGGGGGTGCCATGGATCTGACAGGACCTGTCTAGAATTTTATTTAAGCTGGACAGACCATCTCTGCTGCCCTTGAATGGCTTTTTCCGTTGACCGGGTCTAGAGCTCCTGAATCCGGCGTTTACCGTTGTATTGTCTGGGTTGTATTCATTATTTCGACGCTTGTATTTATTGCGTCATGGCTTTCCATTGTCATCCCTAATTTTCGGATGTGTCTGGGTCGCTGGTGCCGCTGTGGGCCAACCAACTGTCCTCGCCCGTGCAAAAGTGGGTCATAAGAGTTGTTAGGGCTGCCATTGTCCTCGGCTTTTCCTGGCCGAGGTGTCTGGCAAGCCATTCGTCCCAGACACTGTGTTTGAAAGCTGCTAGGGCATCAGTATCCGGACAGTCGACGATTTCGTTCTTCTTGGTGAGAAATCTGTTCCAAAGTTTACGAGCTGACTCTCCGGGTTGTTGGGTTATGTGACTTAAATCGTCTGCATCCGGAGGTCATACATGGGTCCCTTGAAAATTAGCCCCGAAAGCGTCCTCGAATTCCTCCCAACTTCCAATTGAATTTTCGGGGAGGCTTTTCAACCAGTGCCGAGCTGGTCCTTTCAACTTGAGGGGCAGGTATTTCATGGCGTGGAGATCGTCTCCGCGAGCCATATGAATGAAAAGAATAAAGTCCTCAATCTAGACTGCAGAGTCTGTCATTCCGTCTTATGCCTTGATGTTTATGGGTTTAAACCCCTCTAGAAATTCATGATCCAGCACCTCATCGGTGAAGCACAGTGGGTGTGCGGCACCCCTGTACTTGGCTGTGTCATGGCATGGCTCGGACGGCTGTAGTGTTCGGTGTTGATTCCGAGCTGGCCATCGATCAGTATAGTCGGTTTGGTGGCCGTGATCCTGCGTAGGAACTTGTTTTTTAGATCCATAGATCGACTTGATCATATGAGCTCTTTTGTCCAGGTGCTCACATAGATCATGTGCTGACTTGTGTGCGGCATCATTAGCCGCTTTTTCTCGGCCACGGGGTGGTCGGTCCGGCAGATCGGCCGTATTGTTTTCGGCGGAATGAGCGCGATAGCCTTGTCGTCGAATTCGGGAAGCAGCTTACGTTTTGGGTAGATCTTTGTCTGGCGATCACCGCCGTATTTTTCATCAGTGTCGAGCACTTCGTTCCATATGTGGTTGAGTGCATCCTGCGCGGCTTTAAGCCATTGCTTTTGCTTCTTCAAGCTCCTCGTGGTGGCAATAAGCCTTTTGTGGAGGTGCTCTTGTTCCAAGTGCTTTTCCGGGATGATGTGTGCATCGTCGTCCGGACTGTCCTCCTCTCCGGAGACAGGTTTATAAGTTTTGTCTTCGGCATCACTGTGACCGGACAGCAGCCCTGGACTGTGCTCGCCGTCCCCCTGCTCCATCGCTTGGTCTGCGGGGTCATCGTTATCTTTAGCATTATCCGGGGTGTTATTCTTTCTTGTGTCAGTATCACTGTTTTTGCTATGGCGGGGTTTAGAGCGGCGCTGTTGACATCGGCGCTTGGGTTGCTTCTCAAGAGGATCATCCTCCGTTGCATCCTTTTGATCTTCACCATTGTTTTCTTTGGGTGTGTCCACCATATATATGTCATATGATGAGGTGGCTGTCCAGTGCCCTGTGGGCGATAGTTCCTGTTCATCTCCGGCATCGTCGTCTATACCGTCAATGTCTTCGGACTCGAAATCAAGCATGTCGGTTAAGTCATCGACAGTGGCTATTAATTGGGTCATGGGTGGGTAATGAATTCCTTCGTCATCCGCTTCCCACTCAAGTCGGACATAGTTTGGCCAAGAGTCTCCTGACAGGGAGAGAGATTTTAATGAGTTAAGCACGTCGCCCAAGGGTGAGTGTTGAAAGATATCCGCCGAGCTAAACTCTATGATCGGTGCCCAGTTAGATCCGATGGGCACGGATGCACGCAGTTCGGAGCCTATGGCCGAAGACGAGTCCGAAGGTCCGATGACACAGACCTCGTCGGAAGTAAAATTTGTGTCTGGCTCTATCGCCGTTGAGTGTGCGGCCTCCGTGGCGGGGTCCATCCTCCCATCCTCGGATGGCATGATCTGCACTGGATTTAAAGCCAGGGCAGTTGCGGGTGTGATTTCCCGAACACCATCCGACGGCAGATCTAGGTCATGCTCGTCGCGATTGTAGGGTGCACCTGTCATGGGCTCGAATCCGTTGAAGATCAAGTCTCTGCGGATGTCGGCAGTGTAATTCAGGCTTCCAAAACTGACCAAATGGCCAGGGGCATAGCTATCGATCTGCTCCAGATGGCCAAGCGAGTTGGCCCGCGGTGCGAAGCCGCCAAATAAGAAGATCTGTCCGTGGAGGAAAACCTCACCCTGGACCACATCGTTGTGGATGATCAAGGGGGCCATCAAGCCTTATGGTGACAGCACAGTGGAACTCTCAATGAAAGCACCAATGTCGGTGTCAAAACCGGCGGATCTCGGGTAGGGGGTCCCGAATTGTGCGTCTAAAGCTAATGGTAACAGGAGGCGGGTGACACAATGTATACCCAGGTTTGGGCCCTCTCTATGGAGGTAATACCCTACTTCTTGCCTGATTGATCTTGATGATATGAGTATTACAAGAGTTGATCTACCACGAGATCGTTGAGGCTAAACCCTAGAAGCTAGCCTATGATTCTGATTGTTCTCGTCCTACGGACTAAACCCTCCAGCTTTATATAGACACCGGAGGGGGCTAGGGTTACACAGAGACGGTTACAGAGAAGGAAATCTACATATCCGAATTGCCAAGCTTGCCTTCCACGCAAAGGAGATTCCCACCCGGACATGGGACGAAGTCTCCAATCTTGTATCTTCATAGTCCAATAGTCCGGCATAAGCATATAGTCCGGCTATCCAAGGAACCCCTAATCTAGCACTCCCTCAGTCACCACCAGCGCCTTTGACAGGTGAAGACCACCTTTAGTCAGGATATCTTGTACTAGCTATCCCCTTTCAAATTGGCCGTTGTTGGATCCCTTCCCGCTCAATATTTGGGGAGAGGACCAGGGCCTCTATAAATAGGACTAGCCACCATAGTAGAGATGGGGATCATTTAGATCATCCTTGTCCACACAACTTCACCAGCTCAAGAACACCTCTTCTTAGGAGGTTGTTCTTCCCTTGTACTGTTCATCATCAGCCCGAGAGGCAATCCACCACCACCACACATAGGAGTAGGGTATTACACCACAATGATGGCCCGAACCTGTATAAATCTTGTGTCTCTTGTGTTGTTAGTTCATCGAGCTAAGCTTAGAGATCGCAGCAAGGCTGAGAGCGAGATTCAGTAGGGGAAATCTTCGTACGCACCCTAGTGTTTGAACGTCAAGGGTTTTGCTGGAACCCTAAACCCGATAGGCTCACCGTAGTTAAGGCAGAACCACCCGCAGTGGGTACGGGGGCTCGCCGGAGAGGTACCCCATTATCTCTCTTAGGGTTCAGGGTGGTGGGCGGGGGGCCTAAAGGGCTGGCCGGGGCAGCGGCGGACCGGTCACTACTAGGGAAAATCCTAGCAGCAGCGCGGGTTTTGGGCCTCTCAGTAGCGCGGGTACCAGCGCTACTAATAAGGCGCTACAGCTAACATATAGCAGTAGCGCCTGTTGTCCCAGGCTACAGCTATACATGAATAGCTGTAACGCTCTTTAGAAAAGGGTGCTACTGATATTATCTGCAGCGCTATTTACAGGGAAGCGCTACAGGTAAGGAGGCGCTACTGCTAAATCCCCCCCCCCTCGCTACTACTAGTTTTATTAGTTTTTTTCCTACGTATTTGTTTTGTATTTTTTTGTATTTGAATAGGATTTATACAATAATCTTTAGCATATCATACACATACAAATGTAATCATAGCATATACATACAATTAGTCTCATCAAATCATGTCATCATCATAATCATCATCCAACACAAAGTGGTCTCTCGTCATCAATCTCGAAAATAGCGATACAAGCCTAGATTACTTGCAAATACATCGTCATCCATCTAAACAATGATATACGTGAGAAGAGCTATCTCTTTGAGTACATGAGTTCGTATCCCTCTCTCGCATTAGCGTGAACCTAAACTAACTACTGCCTGTCGCTCTGACACTCCAGCCACTTGTCGTATATATACTCCTGGCGTAGCACTTCTTTGCCATCTATGATCTATCCACCTGCATCGTCACATGAGTCGATGATATGCAACATATATAGTTGAGCAACAGAAAGAGACAGACTTGGCAAAAATAGAAACAACATATCATAAGCATAAATAACAAAGTTCATCGTACCCAAAATGCCCTAACTAGAGTGATTTTTGCTAGTCGAGGAGGAGGACGGTTTAATTACATCACAAATAAAGTTTCACCGTGCATAACTCGAAGTTTTGTCATACAGAAAGTATGGACTAAACGGACACATTGTCATACATCGACAATCACTCCACCATGTCGTGCCATCCATCCATGTCAGGGAGATAGTCCTCGAGCTTAGTGAAAGGCTTCATGTCGAGACGCTGAGAGGCTATCCATGTTCGGACGTCTTCCCGCGACATTTGTCCTTCTCCGTAGAACATCCCTGTTTTTCCGACGACCTCCTTCATGATGATTTGGGCAAGTTCGTGCTGGATGTTATAGAACTCAGCTCGAAGTCGATGATCCTCGATATCTCCTATGTCCTTTTCCCATTGCAGAATATGGGCATCGCCAGATCTAGGTGACATGTGAAGGTTCTGGTGATCCCGTCTGTACTCCAGCATGTGGTGTAGGACATAGAATCCATCATTAAGAGAATCATTCGGTTGCTGGATGCAGCAGAAGTCGGTCTTATGGCTGAAGGCGACCCTGCCGCCCCTTCTCTTCTTGTCCCTAACTTCTCCACCACTTGCTTGGTAGTAAAACATAGCACTGTCGAGAACATATTTGATGTGGGTGTAATCCTTTTTGTGAATATTCTTCGACGAGTCCAAGTAAAGAGCGTGGGAGAATCGGGGGTAGAGGATGATGAGGACGGCGCGCCCGCCGCTGCGCAAAATAAGTACACCTCAAATTAATTAGCCTCCACCGTGCAAATGAATTATTGAAATCGAAGGAAGGATAGCAGCGTGGATGACTTACACGGGATGATAAGGCACGAGAATCGCCTCCTTGTCCTTATTGGCAAGCATGAAACTGATGATGTAATCCCTCACGTATTCACGCTGCTCTGCGCAGAGTCCCAAGAAGCCCTCGTGCATGTAGTACGGGTCAGTGACACAGATATGACGTATCTGCTCAACCCCAATGATTTAGTTCATGTGCAATGCATAAAGGCGGACAAACGTAAAATCCAGCTTCTTCACGTGAAACATGGCGAATATGTAATCGAATCGGAGGAAGAACTTATCCACGGGGAAGCTGTCGACGTATGACAATTGCCGCAGAACGTTAACCACGTAGAGTGGGTATCCTGGATCTTTCGAGGCGATGAGGCCTTTCTCTACCCGCAGCACATCGTCATGAAGTCTCCTTAGATCGCTGAATCTGGCCCGTAGCGCTGTTGCAGGTAGGATTGGTTGACCGGGGATATGCCATTTATCCGCATCGGGGATATCTATACGGTCCTGAAGGCGAGGCTGCTGAGGCGGCTGGATCATAGAATTAGATTTTTTGCCTTTCCTCGCTCTCTTCCTAGACTTCTTTACTATCGGAAGGTCATCAATAATATGTTGAGACGGTAATTCAGGCACCGACTCATGACGCTCAAACCCTGAGGAGGCTCCAGTATAGACATACTGTTCAGCGCCATCGTCATCCTCATCCTCATCCATGGCGACATCATCAGCGACTAATGGAGCCTCCTCCTTACCCCGTCCGCTATCACCCAACCCGACACCCGACGCTAATTGGGTAGGTGGGGTGTTGATCTTCATACCTTACTCAGGCTGCGTGCTCGTGGGTGTGCTCCCGGCCGCCTCCAGACAAAGTAGACTCTTTGGCCAGAACAGGACCCACCCATTGCAACAATCACCAAGCCGGCGCGGGGTCTCATCGTCATCCCCCACTAGTATTAGAGGAGGCAAATTATCGTGGCCCGGTTTGACACTGGCCACGGAAACCTTGAAGACGTTCGGGGGGATCGGCCGGCTGTGGAACAATGGTTCCTTCGGTTCAATTATCGTCGCCTTCCCCATGTCCACCTTCTGTTCGCGGATGGTGTACAATATGGTGCACGGGGTTTCGTCGGCGTTCAAAGAAAAGTCTGCGACGGGAGACATCCGAAAGGCAATGAAAACGGGAGATTATACATTTATATTGAAGGGGGTCGATGTGACAGATACCGTGAGGGCGTCGAGCTCAGCCAAAGACGAGGCACCACCGAGCACGTCCGGTGCGGGAGTCGGTGCGGGAGCCGGTGCGGGAGCCGGTGCTCCCAAGAAGTCAGCAAGGGGAAAGTCCTCTGCATTTTTTTCTGGATTTTGCCTTGTCCAAGTGAAAACGCCCGTCACCAAGGAAGTAGACAAATCTGCAACCACTTGTTTTACGGCAGCTACCGCTGTTGCGACTGTCTGAGATGATTTCTTCTCAACCACAATCTCAACCTTCTTGTCGATGTTTTCTTCAGTTAACCTCCGTCTTTCCTTTCTCTCCTCCGTGGTCTCTCGTCCATACGACGGTCGAGTATCCACCGATTCTCGTTTCAATATGTTCAATGCCCGGTTGAATGGAGTGTCCCACTTGGGCCTCGCCAATGCCTCAGACGGCGAGTCGCTTTTGGCCGCAATCCGGTGCTGCTCTCTCTGCAAAAGGCACAAGGATCATTTACAAATATGACTAACGTGTGCAGTCGGATTGGTCAGAAACTAAAATTACCAGCAGTCTCATGAACTCCGTAATGACCGGTGTTGTCTCGTAAACCTTCTTCACTGGGTCCCAACGGTGCCGGGCCCTCAGGACGTCATGCCCCTGCGGGACGGTGAAATCCGCCAAGGGGTCTGGGATGCCCAGACTCGCGGCTTCCGCGTCCTCCTTGGCCAATTTGGACCTCTTTCCGCCGTAACCACGGCTTCTGAGGTGCTGGCTCCCAATGTTCCTCTTTTGAAGCCCCTCATGTACTTAGACTTTTTTCGGCAGCTTCGGCCTCGCAAGCCTCCTTGAATATTTGAAATTGCTCTTCCGTGATTGTCGGATTATCCATTACAATCTCGGAGTAGGGTTCCTTGTCGTTGATCTTTGCTTTCACTCGATTTTTCCAGGCGGCCAACGCGTCGCTAAACTTGGTCATGGCGTGTTTGTTTATCTTCTTCATTGCCTGGTCCTCGTCTGGATCTTCATAAACCTTCTCATTCTGGCCCGGGAACAAGATTATCTGGTGAAACTTCTTTAGGAGGGAGCTCCTCATATTTTCTATCTTCTGTAGTTTCTCATTGTTGATGGTGGCGGTTGTCCGTACGATGCAGCCTATTTGATTGCCGTAGCACACGCGCGCTTCCTCGGGCGCCTTTGGCTCAAAATTGTCGTCGTCCACCTCCGTGACCACTAGTCTAGTAGTCCTGAGTTTGTTAGGAACTCGTTGCCTCTTCGCTTTCGGTTCTACACAGGCTCTGCTCCCCGAGGCAGCACCGGTCTCAGCGCCGGTCTCGATGTCGGTCTGAATCTCAGAGCCGGTCTTAGTCTCAGCACCGGTCTGCGTGTTGGTCTCAGTCCCCGATGCCACCGGTGGGCCTAGCAACAACATCGGTTGATCATCGGTAAGGCTAAAAAATTCGTCTGCCGCCCGGTAGACGTCGTCGCAATCACCAGAACCCTGTCCTTCATTGTTGCTAGCCATGTTTCCTATGATTAAATCTAGTCAATTAATTCTAGACCTAATAAAATGAATAATGACATAAAAAAGGCCTATTGTTTTGCAGGAATGTTGACTCCTTCCTGGTGCGGCAAATCCCGGGCACTCGATATGTCCTAGTTTGTAGCACAAGTCATGCCGAAATTCACGGAAAATTTCGGCATGACCTTTGCTAAAAAAGAGGACAAATCGAGAACCTGAAATTTGTCGGAACAGAAATGAATCAACATTCCGGTAAAACATAGGCCACTCAGCATCATTCCCTGGAAACAACAAAGCCACTTGGGCACAAGCGAACAACTTGAATGAAAAGATATAACATGAGCAAACAGTATTGAGGAATTTGCATATAACATGGCCACTTCAATGAAAAGATATAATCAACAATAATGGAATATGCAAATGAACATCAATGACATCTATCATATAAAAACAATCTTGTTTTTTGTTTACATAGCAACAATTAGTTTGACCAAGTTTTTGAAAAGAAAAACAATTTTGTTTTTTGTTTATAGTTAATTGCCATAGCTACTGTTTTTTATTTATAGCTAAATACTTTTGTTTTTTGTCTAAAGCTAAAAGTCTAGGAACTACATTTTCTCTAAACCTTTTGACATCACCAAAATTTCCACAGCAAGACCTTAGTATGAAATGCCTACTGCCCTAAAAAAATCTAGGGTTCATATGAACACCTAGGGTTCATATGAACATCAACACAGTATCAACATATATATATAATTGCCCTAACAGAGAGAGAGAGGAGGGTAGGGGACAGGAGAGGCAGAGCCTTACGATCGGCGGTGAGGGCAGGCTCTGTCTCGGGCAGCGGCGGTGAGGTCGAGGGTGGCGGCGGTGAGCTCGAGGGAGGCGATAGTGAGGTCGACGACGGCCTCGGGCGGCGGCTGTGAGGTCGAGGGGGCGGCCTCGGGCGGTGGCAGTGTGGTCGAAGGCGGCGGGCAGCGGCGGTGTGGTC
>NC_041391.1:460435527-460440660 GCF_002162155.2 Triticum dicoccoides
GTGGTCAAAGGCGGCCTCGGGTGGTGGCAGTGTGGTCAAAGGCGGCAGGGCAACGGCGGCGATGGAGCAGGTGGGGGACAGGGGGGAGTAGAGAGGGGGGGAAAGGACTTAGCAAAATTTTGAGCCCGGGCTGCCGGGATTTGAGTCAAACTAGCAGTAGCGTGTTTTGCCGAAACGCGCTATAGCTAAGATAGCTATAGCATGTTCTAAAGAAACGCGCTACAGCTATCCCTTTCTGTTTTCTTTTTGTTTTTCTTTTTTTTCTTTACATTTTCTTTTTTTCATTTCTCCTTTTTCTATTTCTTTCATTTTCATTCACTTTTCTACTTATTTTTCTATTTATTTTCTTTTACATAGCAGTAGCACTCTACAGCAAAAACATGCTGCGACAATGTTTTTAGCAGTAGCGTGCTTCTGGGAGAACCGCTACTACTATTCCTAGCCTACCGGCACTAGTGGGGGAATTTTAGTAGTAGCGCTTTTCTGTGAAGACACGCTACTGCTAAAACAATGGTCGTAGCGTGGTTTTGCAACAAGCGCTACTACTAAGTAGTGCTAGCGCCGAGTTTTGACCAACGCTACTGCTATACCTCTGTGTATAACCTTTTCCCTAGTAGTGGGTGGTGGGGAGTTGTTTCGGGGCGGCGAGGTGGCACTGGGGCCGACGGTTCGTTCGGTGGTAGCTGGCGGCTCAGGGGGGTGTAGGTTGAAGATGAACTGCAAGCCCTCCCGAAACTACATGTCAAGTGCCTCTCTGCTACCGTTGTGTTCAGTTTTGATAGTAACCTTCAGATTCCATAGTAAATTTTAGTTTCGACAGTTAAGTTTACAGTAAACAGTTTTTACCTCATTTGTTGTAGTCAGGTGGTTTTCGGTGATGTAAATTTTACATCTATTTTACATCATCTATTACAGATGCTATTAGAATCCCACTTGAGATTGATGATGTCTGTCTTGTGCTGCTTCAGCCTTAACATATTACGGCTCACCGGAGCTACTCCAATGACAGAATGATCCATCACAACAGAGCAGTGCCCTAGACGCCGTCTACAGATTCCTTAGATCTTCCTCCACACCTCCGACAGCCACCTCTGCCTCAACTGATTCAGCGACCAACCCAATGATGTTGAGGTCGACACGGCTATGGCAAAGAGGTTGTACACTTGTTGCATCACTTATTACTATACATTCATGTCGATCCATTAGGGCTATTTTGGTTCAACAGGAAAACATAGCAATAGGGAATTTTCCAATGGCACTCTACTATTTTGGTTCATAAGGAATGAAGCAAAACATCCACCTGGACCTACTTTTGAAAATCCTATGCATGAAAACAAGACCAAGTGCATTAGTGGCAGAATAGCATTCTAACTGTACACGCTTTCATATCTTTTCACTTTATTTTGGCCATGTTTCTTTGCATTCCTCTGCTCTTCCAATTCCTATAAACCAAACACCCAAGTTGACAAAAATCATGTGTTTACAAATGCTATGTTTACCATGTGCATTCTTATCCTATTCCGGTGTTTTCCTATCCCTGCGTTTTTAGAATCATGCAAGCCAAATGAGCCCTTACAGAATTACTTCAGTTACAGGTAGGTGTCAAAGGGAACTTTGTGTGGTTTGTCCTGCTCCTACCGCGACGTCATCCACCTCACCTGAGCTACTCCATCGATAGAAGCATCCACCAAACCTGACATCATGACTCCAGACCGTCTTTCGCCGCCTCAGATCTCCTTCCCTGCCGCTGGCACCCACCGCAATGGCATCCCCATCATCGACTCAACAGATGAACCTGAGGAGTACAAGGGTCCACAAGAGACGTCACACTCTTTTGTTTCTGCTTATGTTATGCATTGCTTAAAATTACTTGCTACTTTATCGTCCTATTCACCTCTTGGACTCCAAGTCAGGTTCAAATTAATGTTCAAACTTGAGTTCTAAATTAGTTGTGGGGCACATATCGACGCAGCAATGAATAGAATGTCTGTCTAATATCTGGTTCACCTAGGGTATGCCTATGTTGTTCATCTTGGGTGGGAAACAAATAGTAAAGCAATCATCATGTGTCTTTTTATTAAATTAAAGCAATCATCAGTCTGCTATCATTATTTTTGGATCCATCCACTAGTTGTTATCATCACTCTAAATTTCTGCATGCTCTCCTTTCATAATCTCACCATATTTTTTCGTATGCATGTGAGATATTTTACACAGTCATGCTGAACATGTAGAGAAAAAGAGAAGAGTTTTGCGCGGCTATACAATGTCATGCAGACATCGCTCCATGGTGGGTTCAATGGCAAACCCTTCCCACCCCTCTCCAGATTGTAATCTTGAGGAAGATATCTATTCTGAGGCAGATTCATACACCGCTGACCACTCCTATTTACCCCCCAAGGTGTTTGCTCTACCTTGGCATGATGATGTTAGTCATATCATGCATATGTTGCCTTGAAGTGCCTACTTTTGACATCATATATGTCATCTGCTTAGTTTAGACATGTCCTGTAATGCCACCTGTTTAGTTTCTCTATCATATATGGGAATTATGCAGTCTCTTGTCTTTTAGCCAGCCATAATATATGTGAAATATGCAATGCCATCCTGTTTAACCAGGCATCATATATTTGAATGATATCTTGCCCATCCTTTTCTTCATTACATTTCCATTTGTCGACAATGTTTGTACATTAAACTACTCTTCCTGTGAATCAGCCATTTGGGTGGGGGATGGAAAAATCTGGACTGAAAACAAGGCCTTCAGAGCAGACAGTGCTACCTGTCGAAGCAGATCTCTTGTTGGGTCCCGATAGCTCTTCGGAGCTGGATTCAGAGATAGATGACCAATCCTATTCCCCCACTGAGGTGTATGCTCTAACTTGGCACGGTTATAGTGCTCATATCATGCATACGGTGTCTTGCATTGCATAGTTTAGACATCATATACACAATATTCAACACCATGTTCTTAGTTCAGACATCATATCGAATGCCCTCTATTTAGCATATAAATCACATATGTGAATTAAATGATGTGATCCTGATTACTTAGATAACATGTAGGTGAATTATGTCATGCGATCCTGTTTAGTTATTCATCATATCTTTCAATTATGTTATGCTATGCTATCCAGTTTAGATAGACATCATATACGTGAAATTATGTCATGTTATCCGTTTTAGTTAAACAATATACATGTCAAATATTTCATGCCCTCTTTTTTCCACACTATCTATTGCATCTGTCTCTCATACAATGTCTATACATTCAACTATGTTTCCTGCTTATCAGCCATTTGAATTGGAGCGGGTGAGGCCAGTATCTTGCGGACTAAAAACACGGTCTTCAAATAAAACAGTGCTACCTCTTGGTGGAGATAGCACCCCGGTTGTACATGCACGAGAACCAACCCTACCACACATAACCCAAACTCTCGCAGATTATACCCCTACTGCGATGGACAGAGAACCAGCTTCACCCAATCTAACCCCAACCCTAGCAGATAGTAACCCAGTTCCTATTGACACAGCACCATCTCCACCGTACCACAGAGCTCCCAACCAAGAGAAGTTAGTAAGGCAGCTCCAGTGCCCAAAGGGCCAGTACTACCACGGCGAACCCCAACTCCACCAGTTAGTACATTTATTCTTGTGGAGGAAGCACAACCAACTAGTCGTAGTTTAGCATCTATCGCATTTGATGTTGTTAAATCGCATGTGCGTATCTTCCCATCTTGGAAATATTCTACTGAAGATGAAGGAAAATGCCAGTTGCAGGTGTTTGTCCAGGAGTTATGTGTAAGTAATGTAATTCATGGCAATTACTTTGCTTTGTCCCATACATCCTACCTCCATAATGGTTATAATACATCAAATTTTCCCATTTTTCTCTATAGAGACGGACCGATTTGGAAACTCAGGATGAGGTAACCTGTGCTAATACCTCTGCTATCTTCAAGAATGCTTGGTGGCAGTATCGGAATTACCTGATGAAAACGTACTTCACCAGCAAAGAAAGTCATCAAATCCCCTTACGTTCTCCTGAGACACATTTACTGGACGATGACTGGGAACGCCTTTGTCATGCCCAATATGCGACCCTATCCTAAAAGAACTCAAAGGTCCCACCAAGGATAGAAGCGCATATTGAAGATTCTTTTGCAAGGTGGGTATCATTACATCGTACCATTACATAATAGTTGGGGATACATACAAGAGGCAAACAATGCCACATGAATACATCAATACATCAACCATAAGATCAACATACGACTACGGAGGAAACACAAACAGAAGCTCAAACGACATCCACCCTGCTAGCCCAGACTACTGACCAGGGACCTATCCCCAGACCGAAGAAGAAGCAGAAGAAGAACTCCAAAACAAGCAAACATCGCTCTCGTGTCATGATCATCGCAAAACCTGTACCTGCAATTGTTGTTGTAGTAATCTGTGAGCCACAAGGACCCAGCAATCCCATTACCATGGGTATCAAGACTAGCAAAGCTTAATGGGTAAGGAAGGGGTAAAGTGGTGAGGTTGCAGCAGAGACTAAGCATATATTGTGGCTAACATACGCAAATAAGAGCGAGAAGAGAAGCAAACAAAACGGTCGAGAAGCTAGAAGTGATCAAGAAGTGATCCTGAACTCCTACTTACGTCAAACATAACCCAAAACCGTGTTCACTTCCCGGACTCAGCCGAAAAGAGACCATCACGGCTACACACACGGTTGATGCATTTTAAATTAAATCTGGTGTTAAGTTCTCTACAACCGGATATTAACACATTCCCATCTACCACATAACTGCGGGCACGACTCTTGAAAGTTTATACCCTGCAGGGGTGTCCCAACTTAGCCCATCACAAGCTCTCACGGTCAACGAAGGATATTCCTTCTCCCAGGAAGACCTAATCAGTCTCGGAATCCCGGTTTACAAGAAATTTCGACAATGGTAAAACAAGAGCAGCAAAACCGCCCGATGTGCCGACAAATCCCGATAGGAGCTGCACATATCTTGTTCTCAGGGCACACCGGATGAGACATCCTACGAGTAAAACCAGCCCTCAAGTTTCCCTGAAGTGGCCCTGCAGTCTACTCGGTTCGGACCAACACTCGAAGGAGCACTC
>NC_041391.1:460440822-460497419 GCF_002162155.2 Triticum dicoccoides
AATATGACCCTCGGGCTCCGGAAACCCAAGGGAAAAGGCTTAGGTAGGCAAATGGTAAAACCAAGGTTGGGCCTTGCTGGAGGAGTTTTATTCAAAGCGAACTGTCAAGGGGGTCCCGTAAATCACCCAACCGCGTAAGGAACGCAAAATCAAGGAATATAACACCGGTATGACGGAAACTAGGGAGGCAAGAGTGGAACAAAACACCAGGCATAAAGCCGAGCCTTCCACTCTCTACCAAGTATATAGATGCATTAATTAAATAAGAGATATTGTGATATACCAACATAATCCTGTCCGTCATCGAGCAATCTTCAACTTAGCCAAGAAACAGTTTGCTAGGAAGCGTGAAAAAGGTTAGAGGCTGACATGGCAGTTTGGGAGGCTTGGTCAACAAGAGATAGGTAGCGCGTCAAAGCCATAGAACGACGCAACTAACATAGAAATGATAGTAGTGAGATCCAAGGTGACGGTCATCTTGCCTGAAATCCCGCTAGGAAGAAGAACGAGTCCATGAAGAAGACGAACGAGCGTAGTTGAATGAATCCTCACAATCGCAACGTTACCGGAACTAAGAAGCCACACCGGAAAGAAGCAAACAACATGGTAAACAAGCAAGCATAAGCATGGCATGATGCACAAACAAGTATGATGCATGTCCATTTAAAGAGGCATGGCATGGCAAAGTGCAACAAACAATACTACAAGTTAAGTGGAGCTCAATATGCAACGAGTTGCATATTGACACTACACCACATTGACATATTTAGTTTAATCTTGTTTAAGCTACCAAACAATATTAAATTTTGTTAAACACGACAAGAGGTGTAACATAAGTAATCTAACTATTTAGGCAAGTTTGAATGAGGCCGGAAACAACAAACAACAATTCCGGAAAATCCTCATGTCCATATTTCGAATTTGGTACTGTTCTGCCCTAAACCATATTTTTAATGTTGTTAAGAAGTAAAACAAAGTCCACCAAGTTAATCTATGCATATTTCCACCCCATTTAAATATAAAGTTTATTAAATTTGGATCTACGGTTATTTAGTTATGAAATAAATCATTTTAGCATGGCATTTAAGCAAATTAATTCAGACAACACATTTAAACAATTTTAACATGGGTGAAAGTTGAATATTATGAAACTAGATGAAATTCTAAGCATTTTACATGTTAAAATCATTTTAATCCAATGCATCATTTGTGAGTTATTAAATGCATAATCTAGAGGGACTTTTCTGCAAAACTGTAAAACCTGGGATAAATGCTAAAATCGCAACAGGGGAAAAAACACGCATCGTGTCGAATCTTGCTGGGCCAACAGTGCACAGAGGGGTTCGGGGTGGCTGCTCACATCGGGCCTCTTGGGCCTGTCGGTGCTGGGTTGCGGCCCACGCACACGCGCGTGCACGAGCAGGCGAGGTCGTCGTGGGAAGCGGCATGAGGTCAACGCGAGCACTGGCTCGCTATAAAGCAGGAGCGGGGCGGCGCTGGACTTGGCACAGCTGCAGATGGCGCCGGGGACGGGGAAATGGGCGGAGGTGGTCAGGATCGTCCAGATCCTGGGCCGGAAGGCAAGCTCCGGCCTGATCCAAGTCGAGGGCGGTGGCTCCTTCCAGATTGGTGTAGCCCTATTCATGGGAGCAGAGAGGGAGCTCGGGGTGAGAGAGGGCAAGGGAAAACGAGAGGAAGAGATGGCGCGGGACTGGTCTGGGTGGTCGTCGGTGGCTTGCCGGAGATGCGCCCGTGGCGCGGGGTCCTGGTGCTCCGGTGGCTTGCGCTCGCCGGAGGCATGGAGACGAGCAGAGGCGGGTGAAGACGGCTGCCTCGATCCAGATCGGATCGAGCACTGCGGGAGGCTTGGGGCTGCACTGGCGACCGTCGGATCCCCATCTAGCGGCCACAGATGGATGGGTGGAAGGCTGGATCGGAGCCAGATTTGGTTGGCTGGGTGGGGATCGAGAGGTGGTGTCTGGTTGGTGGTGGAGGAAAACGAGGAGAGGACTGGTCCAACGGCAGTGAAGGGATAGATCCCCTAGGGATTAGGGTTTGTCCCAAATAGGCATGGAGGGGTGGCTTAAATAGGAAATGGGGCTAGGAGAGGGATTTTGGGGCTTATTTTGGGTTGTTATAGCATCATTAGACGGCTCCGGTCAAAGGGGTTTGGGTTAGGAGAGTCCGTATAAAAAAACGCAAGATGCTTGAGCTGATTTGGGGATGATCCGGACCCATTGGTAACGACAGAGCAGGTCGGGTTTGGGACAACTTTTGGATGCACACAAGGGATCTGACAAAGAGGGAATCAAAAACCCGGTTGGACTTAGATCAGTCAACAAACACAACAGAGAGAAGCGAGGAGTGGCAACTACAAGCGGATGCAAGTTTTATGAAAACATGCAGATGCAATGCGCATGATGCTATGAGATGAGATGCATGGCATGAACAAAATGCAAAACAAAAGACAAAAACCCAACCACAAAGGAAATATCATATCGCATCTCCGGAAAAGGCAAGAGTTGGAGTTACAAATATGGAAAGTTGTATCCGGGGAGTTACAACACTCCACTACTACAAGAGGATCTCGTCCTGAGATCTAGGATGGCACCGGAGAGAAACGGAAGAGGAAGAGAAGAGGTAAAACTAAGTTGCTTCTTCGGCAAATGAGTGAAACCAAAGAACTTTGAGAGGTTGAATAAATTGAAAAGAAAGAGTACAATGGAGATGAACAAGATTGCAAACACTCCGTTAGCAAAGAGAAACAAGGAGTATTACAAGAACCTTGTAGGTTGAAAGACATAAGAAAAGGGTTACAATGGACAAGAAGTACATGCAAGCACTCCAGTTGAAACGAAATGTACAAGTAACGATAAGAACAATTACAATAACACTCCGGTTGGAAATGGAAGGAATAGAATATGAACTTGGCAAAATGAAAGCACTTGGATGAGACTCTGGTTAAAAGAGGAATGATAGACACAACACTCTAGTTAAATGGATAAGCATGGAAAAGAACATGATCTTGACGAAACAAGATGATGAGTGAAGATAGCAACATCACAATGCCTCCGGAAGAAAGAATAGAAGATAGATCATTGGAATAACAGAATGTAGTCGAAAATGCCAACTTTTGCCACAAATGAGCTTGGAAAGCACCCTTCCAAGAAGGTTAAAACGGAGTTGTTGGAAAACCAACAACAAAACGAATAAGCTTGTAGTGGGCTTATGGAAAGCTTCTCAAAATTGAGGCGAAATTCTGCCACTACGAAAACAAATAATATGACTGATAACACCAACGAGATGAAAACTTCTTCCACCAAGATGATAGAGAGATAACTTGGATCATTGATAAGCACCACAATATCCACATTCCCTAGGGAAGGCTTTAGGTGAAATATAACCCAAGATAACTCCAACAAAGAAATTGATGGATTTAAAATACCTCATTCTTGACAACATGGGAATCATGAAACACGAAGGGAAATTGTCAAGAATGACATATCACCATCTCAAAAGATAAGGTAGAAAGAATTGCACTTTGGAATGCAAGATGAAGAATACTTGAGATCCTCCAACAAGTCTTGATGAACACTTCGAGAATGAATTAAATCATGAAGAACCACCATGAAGAACTCCGGTGACAAAAGGATGATGAGATAGAATGAAGGAAGAAAGAATAAGATGAGCCTTGCGGTGATTTAGATGGAGGTTCCGACGAAATGACCGATGAAATTTGAACTCCGGTAAAGAAAAAATGAAAACACTTGGAACTAGAATTTATTCCTCACGAACAAACTCCGAAAAAAGGGGTTAATCACTTTGAGGAAATAAGAATAAGATTTATTGTATACTTATACTTCATCAAATTAAATTGATGACAAGCAATGGATTTTGCATACTACTTATTATTCTTGAAAAGGGATTGAGAAGTGACATGTCGCAAACTTGAGAAGGTCTTCATGAACCACCGGTAGGATTGGAAAGAACGAATGGATTACAATGATAATCAAGGAAAAAGAATCTTCAATGAACCACCGTAAGAATTAAAAATGAAAGTAGCAAAGGCACAATTCACCGGGAAGAATTGGGAAATGAATGAAGATACTTGAGGGGATTTAGATACATGAAAACAAAGAGGCCATGAACTGATTAGAGGTTATTTCAACGATGCACCGGTAAGATTTGGAGAACAATAGCTACACGCTGAGAATGAAGAATTATGACATGATGGCCTTCGGAGGAAAGAAATGGAAACAACTCATGAAATGCTCCGGATGGGTGAAAAGAATTCCCACAATCGAAACAATTATGAGAGGATGGCATCAAACTTGAACTACGCATCTTTGGAAGAACGGGTAAGGATTTAAGAGGAACTCTTCTTCAGTCTTCAAAATCCGAGAATGACGAGGAGAAACACCACCCAATTGTTGAGACACTCCAGAACAAAGAATAATAGAAATGATGAACCAACGATGAAAATATTCTGAAAGCGATCTTGGAGAAGGAATATGACTGATGAAAATTCATTCTCACGTCAAACTTCGAAAAGAATTTGGGAATGGCTCCGGGAAAATTAGAAGAGTCAGGTAAGATCCTGGGAGAAGACCTATGGGTTAGGGCCCACTCAGAAGAACCATCGTTGAAGGATTGCTTGAAATAGAGATTGCACCGGTAGAATTAAATAGTTTGAAAGAGAGAAAAACATCAAAGTACTCGAACGAATTAAGAATGGAAACATGATTCTTCTAAGATGTCTTCAACACTCCGGAACAAATGAATAGCAAGAGGTGAGTGACTGAGAAGTGCACCGGCATGGGAAACATTTGAAACGAGAAAAGGATATGATAAAGAAAGCTTGAATTGCATCCATCGGAGAAGAAAAGAGAACGGAGAATAATAAACTTGAAGCTCTGTTAGTATCTTCCTGAGAATCATCGGATAAGAACATTGACGGAAAATAATGGAGAGACATCCCATCAATAAAATGGATACCCGATTAAGAAATCTGAGCCCTTGAAGAAAAGGGTGAGAGGGCGGGAAAAAACAAAGGCAACTTGGGACGGATGGAAGAAACACCGTTGGGAAAACTTAGAAATGATCTTGCGGATGTTGAAATGATCTGATCTACTTGAAGAGAAGCACGCCGGTTGGAAAAGGATTAACATGACGACCTCGATGATCAAGAAGGATTAGTATTCACATAGCAATATGAGAACACCGTTTAGGAAAGGTATGGAATCAACACTTGACATTGAAGCAACTCGAATACCACAACTCAAAACAAAACAAAGGTTTGGCTTGCAGAATAAGTCGGAACAAATACATATGATAGAGATTTACCCAATCCCGTATCATGCATTTGTAGGAAAGATATTCTAGGAGCTACTTGAATTTCCACCTATAAAACTCCCGAAACTTTCTGGTTATGCAATCTGGTGTTGGGGATACAGGGGAAGCAATATATATCTCACCCAAAACTAATAATACCTACATCCAAGTTGTATCCATCCGTCAACACATAACCAAGAAAACTTTGGAAATCGTGTACCTCAACCTTCGAAAAGCATCCATTATACGAGCTATGGCAATACTCCCAAACTCCCCAGTACTGGGTGGCGTCGAGGTTATCTCCCCAACAACTACATAAAAGAGATTTTCGATGTCGGCAAAACTCAGGTATTCCAGAACTGCAACGATAAAATTATGACGACAACACCTCGGAGCTCAACTCCACGGGACACTGACACAACCCCTAAATGTCAGGAGGCACCAAGAACAATGTTGTCGTCATAAGAATATCGGAACGATCCCAAGATACCCGCGTGATCCTAATTTTTTTAGTGAAATTTGAGGAGAGGAAAGACTAAATATCTACGTCAGGAGGCCTCCCCAGAGCGACGAAGGGACTGAGGAGTAAAAAGAATCCTACTCTCCGATATATATAATCCTAAGACTCAAAA
This sequence comes from Triticum dicoccoides, assembly GCF_002162155.2. Taxonomy (NCBI): domain Eukaryota; kingdom Viridiplantae; phylum Streptophyta; class Magnoliopsida; order Poales; family Poaceae; genus Triticum; species Triticum dicoccoides. The sequence goes on from NC_041391.1 coordinate 460,446,786, forward strand.
CATTTTTGTTCTAGACTCAACAATGCCAACGATTCGATCAAGTAGGGGGCTCCTAAGTCGGGGATGGCTCTGATTACCAACTTGTCAAGCCCAATATGCGACCCTATCCTAAAGGAACTCAAAGGTCCCACCAAGGATAGAAGTGCATATTGAAGACACATTTGTAAGGTGGATATCATTACATCGTACCATTACATAATAGTTGGGGATACATACAAGAGGCAAAAAATGCCACATGAATACATCAATACATCAACCATAAGATCAACATCCGACTATGGAGGAAACACAAACAGAAGCTCAAACGACATCCACCCTGCTAGCCCAGACTGTCGACCAGGAACCTATCCCCTGATTGAAGAAGAAGCAGAAGAAGAACTCCAGAACAAGCAAACATGGCCCTCGCATCATGATCATCGCAAAACCTGTACCTGCAACTATTGTTTTAGTAATCTGTGAGCCACGAGGACTCAGCAATTCCATTACCATGGGTATCAAGACTAGCAAAGCTTAATGGGTAAGGAAGGGGTAAAGTGGTGATGTTGCAGCAGCGACTAAGCATATATGGTGGCTAACATACGCAAATAAGAGCGAGCAGAGAAGCAAACGGAACGGTCGAGAAGCTAGAAGTGATCAAGAAGTGATCCTGAACTCCTACTTATGTCAAACATAAACCAAAACCATGTTCACTTCCCGGACTCCGCCGAAAAGAGACCATCACGGCTACACACACGGTTGATGCGTTTTAAATTAAATCTGGTGTCAAGTTCTCTACAACCGGATATTAACACATTCCCATCTGCGACATAACTGCGGGCACGGCTCTCAGAAGTTTATACCCTCCAGGGGTGTCCCAACTTAGCACATCACAAGCTCTCATGGTCAACGAAGGATATTCCTTCTCCCAGGAAGACCCGATCAGTCTCAGAATCCCGGTTTACAAAGACATTTTGACAATGGTAAAACAAGAGCAGCAAAGCCACCCGATGTGCCGACAAATCCCGATAGGAGCTGCACATATCTCGTTCTCAGGGCACACCGGATGAGACATCCTACGAGTAAAACCAGCACTCAAGTTTCCCTGAAGTGGCCCTGCAGTCTACTCGGTTCGGACCAACACTCGAAGGAGCACTCGCCGGGGGGGGGGGTTAAATAAATATGACCCTCGGGCTCCAGAAACCCAAGGGAAAAGGCTTAGGTAGGCAAATGGTAAAATCAAGGTTGGGCCTTGCTGGAGGAGTTTTATTCAAAGCGAACTATCAAGGGGGTCCCAATAATCACCCAACCGCGTAAGGAACGAAAAATCAAGGAACAAAACACCAGTATGACAGAAACTAGGGCGGCAAGAGTGGAACAAAACAGCAGGCATAAGGCCGAGCCTTTCACCCTTTACCAAGTATTTAGATGCATTAATTAAATAAGAGATATCGTGATATCCCAACATAATCCTGTCCATCATGGAGCAATCTTCAACTTCACCTGCAACTAACAACGCTATAAGAGGGGGTGAGCAAAGCGGTAACATAGCCAAGCAACAGTTTGCTAGGAAGGGTGAAAAAGGTTAGAGGCTGACATGGTAGTTTGGGAGGCTTGGTCAACAAGAGATAGGTAGCGCGACAAAGCGATAGAACGAAGCAACTAGCATAGCAATGATATTAATGAGATCCAAGGTGACGGTCATCTTGCCTGAAATCCCGCTAGGAAGAAGAACGAGTCTACGATCCATGAAAAAGACGAACGGGCATAGTCGAACGAATCCTCACAATCGCAACGTTACCGGCACTAAGAAGCAACACCGGAAAGAAGCAAACAACATGTGGTAAACAAGCAAGCATAAGCATGGCATGATGCACAAACAAGTATGATGCATGTCCATTTAAAGAGGCATGGCATGGCAAAGTGCAACAAACAATACTACAAGTTAAGTGGAGCTCAATATGCAACGAGTTGCATATTGACAACACACCACATTGACATATTTAGGTTAATCTCGTTTAAGCTACCAAACAATATTAAATGTTGTTAAACATGGCAAGAGGTATAACATAAGTAATCTAACTAATTAGGCAAGTTTAAATAAGGCCGGAAACAACAAACAACAATTCTGGAAAATCCTCATGTCCATATTTCGAATTTGGTACTGTTCTGCCCTAAACCATATTTTTAATGTTGTTAAGCAGTAAAACAAAGTGCACCAAGTTAATCTATGCATTTTTCCACCCCATTTACATATAAAGTTTATTAAATTTGGAGCTACGGTTATTTAGTTATGAAATAAATCATTTTAGCATGGCATTTAAGCAAATTAATTCAAACAACATGTCGGATTTCGGGTTCCGGCAGACCCTTGAGGTTCGAACACTGGGGTGCGCACGAAGATCTTTCCCCTTACCAGCTCACGCGTCGAAGTCTCGCAATAGATCGAGGCTAGAAAGAAGAACACACAAGGAACACGAGATTTATACTGGTTCAGGCTACCATTGTGGTATAATACCCTACTCTAGTGTGTGGTGTGGTGGTTTGCCTTAGGGGCTGATGGTGAACAATACAAAGGGAGAACAGCCTCGCGAGGGGTTGTTCTTGAGCTGGTGCGATGAACTGCTAGGGTGAGTTCAATCGCTTCTCTCTCTCTCTCTCTCTCTCTCTCTCTCCCTGATCGATCTGTTCTCCGGATGCGGATCCCCCTACTCTGTGGTGGCTAGTCCTATTTATAGAGGGAGACCCTGGGCCTCTTCCCAAATAATGAGCGGGAAGGGCGCCAACAATTGGCCATTTTGAAGGGGAACATATAGTACACTTATCCTAACTAAAGTTGGTCTTCGCCTGCCAAAGGCTCTGACGATGACGCCATCCTGGGCTCCACGATGACCTCCATCCTGTCGTTCTGCTGGTCTTGGTCTTGTTGCACCGAAACGGTAACCTTTGCTTGATGCCTTGGCCTATGCTTGCCCCATTTGCGCCGAAAGGGAAATAAGGACACTGCGCAGGCCGGTGCACGCCTAGCGCCTGCCTGGTCTTGATCGTCATGCCTTGCGTCACGGGCTCCTCGGGAGGTACCCTGCCTTAATCTCTCTGCCTCCTCGCGAGCCTGCCTGAGGAGGCTGCTCCTGAGGAAGCTTCCTGTCGTCCGCCCCGCGAGGCTTGGCCCCTCGCGAGGGTCTTGAGCTTGAGCTGATGAAGCTGGGCTGCATTGGCCCCCCACTTGAGCTACACCGCAGGGCACAGGCTGGCAAGTCTGGGGACCCCTATTCCCAGAATGCCGACAGTAGCCCCCGTGCCCAAGGCGCGCCCGGACTTGGCTTAGCAGAGAAGCAAAGGGGCAAGTGCGAAGCGCCGCGGGCCCCAACAACCTGCGGCCTCGAGCGCCGCGTCGCGATTGATTGGACGTGCGCGTCTCCGCTTTCCCACGACGCCTCGGCAACCGCATGACTTGACAAGTCCCTGCATGCAAAAACGGGTCATGATTACCTATGATCATGGAGGCCGACGGTTGGCCTCCTCCGGCTATAATTACAGAACGACGCGAGCCCTTCCAGTCCATCCCTTCCTGCTACTCTCCTTCTTCTTCATCCCGGCTGCGCCATCCCCATAGCTCCGCTGAAGAGGTTCTAGGTGGCGGAGAAGGGAAAGGCTCGTCGGGAAGGGCTTGACTCCCCTCCGACCAAGCGCGGCCAGGGTCGCCCCCGCAAGCATCCTGCGTCCCCCGTAGTGGCTTCACGTGGTCGTGGAGGCAGCTCCCTGCGCGGCGATGAGTGCCCGGTCGTCGATGGGAGGCACACCGTGGCTGCGCGACCCCCCAGGCCGCGCTTCCGCTCAGCGGAGGTGCTGCTGGAGTTCATCGTGTGGTCGGCAGACCAGACCAGCACCTGGCTCCAGCTTCCTCGCTTCTTTGTAGGTGAACTTCTAGCTGGCGCTCTGGGCGGCCTCTGGCTTCAGGCGGACGGTTGTTGCAGCAGGGCCTCCTGGGCTTCGCTGGAGGTCTCCGCCGCCAGGGGTTTGTCCCAAACCCGCGGCTGGCAAACTTTTGCCCACGCGTGCGGCCTATGCCGGCGGTGCACCCTGCACTTCAAGTTCGACGGCGATGCCGCCCTCTACGTGAGGGTGTTCGGGGAAGACGGTCGCCGTGCTGGGTGCTGCCCCGAAGACGATGACCGCGGCCGGGTGCCCAGCGCCGACGTTGGTCAGGGTGAAGATGGCGGCAGGCGCGTGGGTAGCGGCACTCGGGGCTCGCCAAGCTTCGGTGACTCTCCTTCAGACAGCAGCTCCTCCAGTGGGGTCGCGACCAGCCCCCGCGTCGTCGCGCCCGCCTGGGAGAAGGTAGCGGTTCAGTCCGCCGTCACCCCCGGTGAATCGAGAGGGGGGAATCTGACTGAGCTCCGGAGGCAACACGAGCCCTCGCCGCGAGCTGGTGCCGAGCAAGTCATGCCTGTTTTGCTTTTCTTCCTTTCCTGCGCAAAAAGAGAAGGTAGTGTAGGGCCCCGCGGGGGCGTGTTGAACTGTTACCGTTAATTATCGTGTTGTTTCCGCTGTTTCTGTGCTATGTTTTCGTGCGGTGTGCCCGTGTGCGGGAGTTACTTAACTCGGGGAGGCTTATCGTGATCTTTGCATCCCAAGGCCGAGGCCTCGCCGTGCGCTTCATGTCCTGCAAGGATTACTCAAGAGGGGTAGCTTTCGGTTTTGGTTGTGGGGGCGACCGACCCAGGTCCTATGGTCGCGTCGCAATGCCCGTGGGGCAAGGACTGGGAGGGGTGCTCCCTAAGCAGACCCGGATAGGAAAGCTTCAAACGACCGAGGCAGAAAACACTCGCGAGGGTTCCCGTGTACCTCCCTCGCGAGACTTGCGCGAGGGAAAACCGAGGCAAGTGAGTGAAAAATACAGAGGGTCACAAGCCAGAGACAACGACATCTTCGATAATACTTCAAATAGGAAAGAACAAACCAACTGCAGAAAGCAAATGAAAAAGCCGCGTCCGGCACCTAATCTAGTCTTTGACGTCTTCTCACCAGCGCGGAACGAAGTGATGCCACTGGGCGTGGGCGGGAGCCCCCGAGGCCCGAGGGCGGCACTCCGGAGACTCCGGGGAGTGTACAGCCCCACTCATTATTATGTGAGAGTGTCACCAGCGGCGAGCTTCACAGGCATTGGCCTTCTTCACAGGCACCGGGCCTTTTCCAAAATGCGGTGGCTTCATAGGCATTGGCCTTCTTCACAGGCACCGGGCCTTCCCCAAAATGCGGTAGCTTCACAGGCGTTGGCCTTCTTCATAGGCACCGGGCCTTCCCCAAAATGTGGTAGCTTCACAGGCGTTGGCCTTCTTCATAGGCACTGGTCCTTTTCCATAGGTACTGGGCCTCGCTCAGGGGTAGAATCTTCGGAGATGTTGAATCTCCAAGCGCGCGGGGCCGGGCCTGGAAACATGAACAACCTTGAACGGGCCCTCCCACATCGGAGAGAGCTTGTGCAACCCTTCCCTGGAGAGGACCCGTCTGAGCATGAGGTCCCCTACCTCAAGAGTTCTGGGGCGGATGTTGCAGCAGTGGTATCGTCGCAGCGCTTGTTGATACCTTGTCGCTCGCACAACAGCCTATCGACGGCGTTCCTCCCCTAGCAGGAGATCCGTCCCCCGCATGGCGTCCTGCTGCGTCTCGTCAAACGCCAGGACCCGTGTGGAACGATGCCTGACCTCGTGAGGTAGGACCGCCTCAGCTCCATAGACGAGGAAGAACGGGGTCTTGCTAGTCGGCTTGCTCGCGGTCGTGCGGATAGACCACAGCATAGACTGGAGCTCATCGTACCAGCCCCTGCCGCAGGCCTCTAGATTCTTCTTGAAGGTCCTGGTTTTGAGGCCCCTAAGGACCTCCACGTTGGCTCGCTCAACCTGCCCGTTGCTCCGGGGATGTGCTACTGAAGCGTAGCATATCTGCGTTCCAAGGTTAGCACAGTACGTTTTGAAGAGATTACTGGTGAATTGCGAACCGTTGTCAGTGATGATGCGGTTAGGCACCCAAATCGGCTCACGAGGCCCTTGATGAACTTGACTGCGGAGCCCGCTGGGATGGTGCAGACAGCTTCCACCTCAGCCCACTTGGTGAACTTCTGCACGACAACGTAGAGGTAGCGATAGCCCCCTGGCGCCCGAGGGAACGGGCCCAGAATGTCTAGTCCCCAAACTGCGAATGTCCATGAGTGGGGTATAGTCTGCAGACCCCCCGACGGCTGATGGATCTGCTTGGCGTGGAATTGGTAGGCCTCACAAGCCTTCACCAGCTCAACGGCGTCACTGAGTGCTGTGGGCCAATAGAACCCACTACGGAATGCCTTGCCAATGAGGGTCCATGATGATGAGTGATGCCCACATTCTCCACTGCGTATGTCTGCCAGCAGCTCCTTCCCTTGCTCTCTGGAAATGCAACGTAGGGACACGTCATTTGGTCGCCTCCGGTAGAGCTCTCCATCCTTGATGCAGTAGGCCGAGGCCTTCCGCGCCACACGCTCCGCTTCCTCCTTCTCCGTAGGGTCCCTTGCGTCAAGTAGTTCCTGAGCTCTGCGATCCAGCATCCTTCCTGAGGCTCCAACTCCAGGAGCAAGCATGCCCCTGAGACCGGGCCGCAGACCGGGGCTCCCGAGGCAGGCGGCTGAGAGAGCCCTTCCCGAGGTTGCGCCATGCTTGATAGTAATGGTGCCGCCGAGGGCTTGAAGAGTCGCTCCTCGAAGACACCAGGCTCCTGAGGTAGCCGCCTGGATGCCCTCTTGGCAATGTCATCAGCCTCTTGATTGGTGCTGCGAGGCACATGCTGCAACTCCAGCCCCTAGAACTGTTTCTCCATCATGCAAACCTCCGCAAGGTAGGCTTCCATGTGCTCGTACTTTGGCTCATATATCTTGTTGAAGAAGTTGACGAGCAGCTGTGAATCGCCCTTGATGATGAGGCGCTTTAACCCCAAGGCGACTGCGGCTTTCAGGCCTGCTATCGGGCCTTCATACTCCCGTATGTTGTTGGAGACCTTTTCTTCGTGCTGGAAATAGAGTTGTACGGCGTAATATAGCTTGTCTTGAGTGGGGGATACGAGCACTACGCCGCCCCCCGCGCCATGTCGGGAGAACGCTCCGTCGAAGTACATGACCCAGCCGTCCGGTGCCTCGCTTCCCGGGGAAAGTGATCGGTCCTCATCAGCCTCGAGGCCTGGCGCCTCTGCCCATTCTGCCACGAAATCTGCAAGTGCACCCCCCTTGATGACTCTTGTCGTGCTGAATTCTAGCTGAAACGCTTACAGTTCGATGTTCCACTCAGCGACTCTTCCAGCCGAGTTGGGGCTCCTGGGTACCCTTTCCAAGGGGTATGCTGAGACGACCTTGATTGGATGGCCTTGGAAGTAGTGCTGTAGCTTGCGTGAGGCTACCAATAGTGCGAGGAGGAGTTTTTGAGGCATGGGGTACCGCGCACTTGCGTCCCATAGCACCATGCTGACGAAGTACACTGGGTGCTTGACGAGGTTGAGAGTGCTGGCACTGCTTGTGTCCTCCGGAGGTTGGGGCGCCTCCTGAGATGACGGATCCCCCAGCGCTTGGTCGCTTCGAGGGGCCTCTTCTGCTCCGGGGGTGCTCCCCTGCTGCGGCTGATCCTTTTCGGCTACGGTCGCGGTCTCCGTGAGGCCTTCTTGGCTTCGCTTTGCTTCGACCCGGACGGACGCTCTTCCCTAACCGCCACCAGGGCTGCGCTGGCGGAGTAGGGGGTGGCTGCAAGGTAGAGCACCAGGGGCTCCCGAGGACGCAGAGCTACCATCACCAGAGGGCTGGTTAGGTACCTCTTGAAATCCCGGAACGCCTTGTCGGCCTCTTCAGTCCATTCAAAGGGGCCCTTCTTCTTCATCAGCTTGAAGAAGGGCAGTGCTCATTCCCCCAGCTTGGAGATGAAGCGTCCTAGCGCGTCACACTCCCGGTGAGCTTCTGCATCTCTCTGAGGGTCTTCGGCGGGCTCATGTCTTCGATTGCTTTGACCTTCTCCGGGTTGGCCTCGATGCCCCTGTGGGATACGAGGAAGCCCAGGAGCTTGCCCGAGGGGACTCCAAACACACACTTCACCGGGTTGAGCCGCAGGTCCACCTCATTGAGGCTCGCGAAGTATTCTTCCAAGTCCTGTATTAGGGTTTTTGCCTCACGAGACTTCACCACAATGTCATCAACGTAAGCCTCAGCATTCCTCCCGAGCTGCCGGCCCAAGGCAATGTGCATCAGCCGCTGAATGGTCGCGCCCGCATTGCGCAACCCAAATGGCATCCATGTATAGCAGTACACGCCACACAGGGTCAGGAAAGCCATTTTTTCCACATCTTCTACCGCCATCTTGATCTGGTGATAGCCCGAGAAGGCATCTAGGAAGCATAACAGGTCACACTCAGCGGTGGAGTCGTAGATCTGGTCGATACGAGGAAGCGGAAATCGATCCTACGGGCAGGCCTTGTTGAGGTTGGTGAAGTCGACACACATGCATTCCTTCCCTCCCTTTTTCGGCACGACAATCGGGTTAGCCAACCAATCTGGGTAGCGGACCTCGCGAATAACCCCTGCCACCTCTAGCTTGCAGGTCTCTTGGATGATGAAAGCTTGCTTCTCAGTGGACTGCCGCCTCGCCTTCTGCTTCACGGGGTGTACATTGGGGCACACATTGAGGTGATGCTCAATCATGCCCCTCGGGACCCCTGCTAGCTGATCAGGTTCCCACACGAACACCTTCTTGTTCGTGCGCAGGAACTTCACCAAGGCCTCCTCCTGCTCGGGTTCGAGGTTGGCGCCTATGGTGAAGGTGGCGTTAGTGGACCCATCCTCGTCGACTGGTATCTGCTTGGTTTCCGCCTTGTCTTGGGTGAATAGCTGCTTGTTCTTAGCCGGCATAGCCCCCTTGGGCTCGAGGGCATCAGTGCCGGCGGGTTGCGCCACCGCGGCTGTCTTGAAAGCAAGCTTGAGCACCTGTAGTGCATCTCTTGTGTCTCCTGACGCAGTGAGAACGCCGGTGCTCCCGGGCATCTTCATGAGGTTGTACGCCGGGTGAGTCGCTGTCATGAACCGGGCCAAGGCCGGGTAGCCGAGGATGGCGTTGTAAGGGAGGCTGATGAGGGCGATGTCGAAGTCGATCAGCTCTGTGCGGAAGTTGTCATAGGTGTCCAAGGTCATCGGGAGGTGAATCTGTCCCAAGGAGGCGGTGGAACCGACTCCGACACCCGAGAAAGGCCTGCTGGGCTGAAGCCGCTCTAGTGGCATGTGGAGGAGGCTAAAGGCCTCCACTGAGAGCATGTTGAGGCCAGCTCCGCCGATGATAAGGGTCCTGGTGAGGGCCACTTGGCAGATGGTAAGGGTGCACAACATCGGGAGCGCACCCGAACTGGCGGGGTTGGAGGGGTGATCATCCGAGTTAAAGGTCAGATCGGCCTCGGGCGCCACCCAACCCGGGGGAGCTTGTCGGCGCTTGGAGGTGGTGCCGATCTAGCAGGCGAACGACTTGACGTGGTGGCTCAAAGGTGGTGCTTGTGAGCCGCCGAGGAGAGCTGCGACAACCGGGGGCACTGGCGCGGCGTATTGGGCAAGGAAGAGGCCGCGCAGCTCCCCCTAGGAGGTCACAAAAGCCGTCGGTAGGTGGAGCAGCCACATGCGCAGAACTCTGGTAAGGGCCATTGGAAACCAGTTGGCCATCACCCTGTCATCGCCCTCGGCCTCGAGGACGGCCTCCTCGTACGCAAAGCAGGAAGACGAGTGGATCTGTCGCGCCGTTGTAGTGCGGCGGCATCTATGGCTTGAACTTGTGCGGCCACCGCACCTGTCGCAGGGCGGGGGCCAAGGCTCGGAGCCCCCTGGCCCTAGTGCCAGCGTCGGCTGCTGGAGCGGGCGGCGCGTTGTCTGCCATGAGGGCGAAACGCGATGTCGGTGGAGAGGGGGTCGTCGGAAGGGAGAACTCCGACGCACCCCTACTTGGCGCGCCAAATGTCGGATTTCGAGTTCCGGCAGACCCTTGAGGTTTGAACCCTTGGGTGCGCACGAAGATCTTTCCCCTTACCAGCTCACGCGACGAAGTCTCGCAATAGATCTAGGCTAGAAAGAAGAAGACACAAGGAACACAAGATTTATACTGGTTCAGGCCACCATTGTGGTGTAATACCCTACTCCAGTGTGTGGTGTGGTGGATTGCCTCAGGGGCTGATGGTGAACAATACAAAGGGAGAACAGCCTCGCGAGGGGCTGTTCTTGAGCTGGTGCGATAAACTGCTAGGGTGAGTTCAGTCGCATCTCTCTCTCTCTCTCTCTCTCTCTATCTATCTCTCTCTCTCTCTCTCTCTCTGATCGATCTGTTCTCCGGATGCGGATCCCCCTACTCTGTGGTGGCTAGTCCTATTTATAGAGGGAGACCCTGGGCCTCTTCCCAAATAATGAGCGGGAAGGGCACCAACAATTGGCCATTTTGAAGGGGAACATATAGGACACTTATCTTGACTAAAGTTGGTCTTTGGCTGCCAAAGGCTCTGACGATGACGCCGTCCTGGGCTCCACGATGACCTCCATCCTGCCATTCTGCTGCTCTTGGTCTTGTTGCGCCGAAACGGTAACCTTTGCCTGATGCCTTGGCCTGTGCTTGCCCCCTTTGCATCAAAAGGGAAACAAGGACACTGCGCAGCCGGCGCCCGCCTGGCACCCGCCTGGTCTTGATTGTCATGGCTTGCATCACGGGTCCTTGGGAGGTACCCTGCCTTGATCTTTCCGCCTCCTCACGAGCCTGCCTGTGGAGGCTGCTCCTGAGGAAGCTTCCTGTCGTCTGCCCCGCGAGGCTTGGCCCCTCGCGAGGGTCTTGAGCTTGAGCTGATGAAGCTGGGCTGCATTGGGCCCCCACTTGAGCTACGCCGCAGGCCGCAGGCAGGCAAGTCTGGGGACCCCCGTTCCCAGAACACCGACACAACACATTTAAACAATTTTAACATGGGTGAAAGTTGAATATTATGAAACTAGATGAAATTCTAAGCATTTTACATGTTAAAATCATTTTAATCCGATGCACCGTTTGTGAGTTATTAAATGCATAATCTAGAGGGACTTTTCTACAAAACTATAAAACCTGGGATAAATGTTAAAATTGCAACAGGGGAAAAAACACGCATCGGGCCGAATCTTGCTGGGCCAACAGTGCACAGAGGGGTTCTGGGTGGCTGCTCACATCGGGCCTCTTGGGCCTGTCGGTGCTGGGTTGCGGCCCATGCACACGCGCGTGCACGAGCGGGCGAGGTCATCGTGGGAAGCAGCAGGAGGTCAACGCGAGCACTGGCTCACTACAAAGCAGGAGCGGGGCAGCGCTGGACTTGGCGTAGCTGCAGATGGCGCCGGGGATGGGGAAACGGGCGGAGGTGGTCGGGATCATCCGGATCCGGGGCCAGAAGGCGAGCTCTGGCCGGATCCAAGTCGAGGGCGGCGACTCCTTCCAAATCGGCGTCGGTGAAGCCCTACTCATGGCAGCAGAGAGGGAGCTCGGGGTGAGAGAGGGCGAGGGAAAACGAGAGGAAGAGATTGCGTGGGACTAGTCTGGGTGGTCGTCTGTGGCTTGTCGGAGATGCGCCCGTGGCGCGGGATCCTCGTGCTCCGGTGGCTTGCGGTCGCCGGAGGCGTGGAGACAAGCAGAGGCAGGTGAAGATGGTTGCCTTGATCCAGATCGGATCGAGCGCTGCGGGAGGCTCGGGGTGTCAGGACCCCGACTCGATGTCACATCGATCTAGCCTGTAGCACCTCATATCACTTTGCGGCCTCACGCACGGTATCCCCACGGGTGTCGGCTTACCTTTTCCCGGGACCGTTTGCGCCTTTTGGCTCACGTATATGATAGTGTCGCTAGCATCCATATGATAAGGAGCCCGGGCTGACATGACTAGTCGTAAACCCAAAGTGGCACAGACTTACAGGCACAGGCATCCATGACCCAGCTTCGAACGTGTCGGTCATCAGCAAGTGGGTCCGGGCTGTAGCACTGGGCTAGCAGGACTCCGGTAAACCGGGCTGTAGCGGGCTAACAGGACTCCGGTACTCAATGCGTGACATTTCCCCGAAGGGACAGACACAGGAACGAAGAAGGACACATGCCGGCCAACCTAAGTGTTCCAGAGCAGTAGCAAGCTACCATGGCTCAGCGGTAACACTAGGAGACATTTCCCGGTAAGAGAGGCTACGAAAGATAAACAACTAGGTAGTCAGATCCCACACATACCAAGCATTTCAATCATACACACAATATGCTCGATATGTGCAAATACAACGAAGCATCACAACATGACTCTACAACACCAGTACTTTATTTAAGGCTCAGAGAGCCATACATAACATACACAAAGGTACGGGTCTCACGACCCAACATTCAAGTCATACAGTCATACAAACCAGCAGCGGAAGTAACTTGTCTGGGTACAGACAGCTAGTAAAATAAAAGAGGCTTGGAAAGCCTCGCTATACTACGTGGTCCTTCACAAGCTCAGGATCACCACCTGGGCCTTTAGCCTACTCGTTGATGTCAACGTCTACGTAGAACCCATCAGAAGGGGTTGCAGCGTCTTCTGTAAAATGTAGATTATAGCAACATGAGTACAAAGGTACTCAGCAATACTTACATCAGAACCTACATACATGCATATTATCAAGAAGGGTTGGTGGTGTTATTGCAGCAAGCCAGCTTTGACTCTTGGCTAGGCTAACCTACGAGACTCCAACTTGAAATGGTTTTGCGTACACGAGTCCACTACTCACCACTTCAATACACTACCGAGGATCCGCCTCCGTCTTCCTACGGAAGAGCCATCCTCGGCACTCACACTTATCTTGAGGCTTTTAGTAGTTTCCATTTACTTGTCTATGAACTGTATAGGTAACCAAGTAGTCCTTTACCGCGGACGCGGCTATTCGAATAGATCATGATAACCCTGCAGGGGTGTACTTCTTCATACATGTTTCCACCACTTAGCGTCTGCACACGACATGTGCTCGGCAGACTTCAAGCGAAAGCCGACGTGGGTGTAGACCACGACCTACCTAAACACTTAAGTCTCTAGTCCAGGTTTATCGCCTATCCAGGTTCCATCCGCAGGGAGTCCGGTCGAGGTTTCCCATACGGCCCCGAACGATGTGAACAGGGTTCCCGAGATACCTAACGGGTATTCGGTACACCCGGCCACGTACCTACCGCATCACAGCCCACCCCTACGGTCAGCGCTATCCACGGCCTCCAGTAGGCTACAAACACCAGAAACTACTTGCAACTCCTGGACAGAGAGCTAGGGTGAATAAGAAGTCGAGCGGGGACATATTTCAGGGCCCAATGCATGGTAGTAGCTGTATCATAAATCACACATACATATCTCAGTGCTTAAGGTCGGCTTCAATGAAACAACCCACCATGTACTCCTACATGGCCTCTCATCGATACCTTTACCAAATCGTGTTCACCACACCACTCTCATTACCGACATAATCATTTCACTCTAGCCCATCACCCAGATGAACCAGACCTGACACGACTCTAAGCATAGCAGGCGTAGCAAGGTAGGAACAACACATACATATGGCTCAATCAACTCCTACACATGCTAGTGGGTTTCATCTAGTTACTGTGGCAATGACAGGTCATGCAGAGGAAATGGGTTCAACTACCGTAGCACACAGCAGTTTGAAACGCGTTGTCTTAATGCAGTAAAAGAGAGCAGGATCGGGAACATGGGATTGTATCGATATGATCAAATTGTTGGTTGCTTGCCTGATGGTTCGATGCACTGATACGGTTCTTCGTTAGGGTAATCACGGTACTCCTCGGGGGCAGATCCTGCCGCAAGAAAACCGATATACAACCATTACCAAACAATGTGCAACAATATGATGCATGCATGAAACATAGCAATATGAGTGTGTTGGGCTAATGCAACTAAGACCAGAAGGGTTTGAACCAATTTGTATCAAAGATTCAAATTTCAAACCCAAACATGGCCCTTTTAAAGTGTTTTCCTTGTTCTGCATTAAACATCAAGTTAACTTGCTTAGTCATGCATGAAAATAGTACAGATGGATAGATTGGATTTTTCTGATCATTTTTCATATATAATTTGTCTGATTTGGAGTTACAGAATAAAAGTTATGAATTTTTGAAGTTTAAATTATATTCTGGAATTTCCTATATTAGAATAATTCCAGAAAATCAATTATTGCGTCAGCCTGACGTCAGTGTGACGTCAGCAGGTCAACGGAGCACGTCAGGGTCAAACCTGACAGTGGGTCCCGCATGTCAGGGTGATTATTTTAATAAAAGTTTAATTAAAACTAAACCTGTTTAATTAACAGGGCTGGGCCCCACCTGTCATTGACTCTGGGGAGTCAACCAGGGCCCACCCGTGGTCAAACCCGGGTCGGCTGCACCGGCGTTTAGCCGCCGGCGAGCCCGACGCGGCGGCGGAAGTGGTTTTGGTCGTTCCGGCCACCAAATGAGTCGCGGAGACCACCGGAGTGGAGCTGAGGACAAGCCGCAGCTCTTTGGTGGAGTCCGTTGGGGTCGGGGTGGCCGGAGTTGGCGCCGGCGACGACCTTGGCGGCCACCGGGGTTCGGCCGAAGATGAACTTGGCGCTAGAGGGGTCGGTGAGGCTCGGGGAGTGGCTAGCTAGGTGCTGCGGGACTCGGTGAGTAAGATGGACACCAGTTTGTGGCCGGAGGGTGGCCGGAAGCACGTCGGCGACGAGATCCGCGGCGGTGCGGGCGTGTGATCCTCGTGCGGTGGCTACACGGCTCAGGAATGAGAGAGAGAGGGTCGGAGGAGTAGCTAGGCTCACAGCGCTCCCGTAGAGGCCACCGGCGAGGTCGCGGACGAGCTGAGGCGGCGACGACGTTGAAGGGGATCTCCGGCGACGGTGAGCTCGGGCGAGGTCGGTGTGGTGGTCTCGGGCCGCACGAGCACACGGGGCTCGGCTAGCTCGATGAAGTGGACGGCGGCGAAGCTCCTGGACACGGTGGCACGGCGTGGGGTGGACGGAGGGCGTGGCTACGACGAGGGGCTGGCGGCGATGGCGTCGGCCATGGCTGGGGCGTGCGAGGGGGAGGAGCTGGAGAGGAGAGGGGGTGTCTGAGAGGTTCGGGGGAGAGAGGGAAGCCGATTCACGGCGTTAGCCGGGCGAGGGAGGCGGCGAGGCGGCGAGCAGGTCCGTGGCACCCATGCGGTGCTCGCCGTCGAGCACCTGCCTGCCTGCCTGGCCGGCAAGCAGCTCGCTGGCGCGGTGCTGGGCTGGGCCGGCAGGTGGGCCGGTGCTGGGCGACAGGTAAGCCTTTCCCCATTTCTTCTGTTTTCTGTTTTTTTAAATTTCTGCAACTTTGTTGAATTAATAAAATACTTGGGCAACTCCAAAATTCACCAAACTACTCCTGGTCCATAGTTGGATTATTTCCAACATGAAACATTTTAGTTTGGAGTTATTTGAGCATTTAAATATTTTATATAATTTTAAATGCCCAAATTCAAATATTTATGAGTTAATTCAAAAACCCTAAGATGGCCTAGGAAAATGTGCATCACTTTTGGCAGAGGTTCTGAACCAAGACAAAAATGATGGGCATTTTAGAAGGGCATTTCAGGTTCATTGAAAAAGTTTTTAGTAAACCCTAATTGGTTTCAGTGGGGACTGGGGGTTCTGTCATCCCCATTTCAGGTTTTTGATGAAAAAGTAAACATGATGCAACACTCTAATGCATGGCTAACTAGGATGTGACAAGTCACCCCCACTGAAAAGAATCTCGTCCCGAGATTTGGGTTCCTCCGGAAAGAAGGCGGGATACTCAAGTTGAAGACGATCCTCCCTTTCCCAAGTTGCTTCATCCTCAGAATGGTGCGACCATTGAACTTTGAGAAACTTGATATTATGACGTCGAGTGGTACGCCCGTCCCGATCGAGGATACGAATGGGGTACTCTCGATATGTAAGATTATCTTGGAGATCAAGCGTTTCGTGGTCCACTCCACGGATAGGATCCGAGAAGCAACGCCTGAGTTGAGAAACGTGGAAGACATCGTGGACTCTGGAGAGGTGCGGAGGTAGTTCCAACTGGTAGGCAACTTCTCCTCGTTTGGCGAGAATGCGAAAAGGTCCAATGTAACGAGGAGCCAATTTGCCTTTGATACCGAAACGATGGGTTCCCTTCAGAGGGGTAACCCGAAGGTAAGCCTTCTCGTCAACCTCGAAAGTCATAGCCTTATGTTTTCGGTCATATTGACTCTTTTGGCGAGATTGGGCTGTTTTCAACTTTTCATGAACGATGCGAACTTGTTCTTCTGCTTCTTGAATCATGTCCGGGCCAAAGAATTGTCTTTCTCCGGTCTCTGACCAGTTAAGGGGTGTTCGACACCGTCGTCCATAGAGAACTTCAAAAGGGCTTTACCCAAGCTAGATTGATAGCTGTTGTTGTAGGCGAATTCGGCAAATGGAAGGCACTTCTCCCAATCCATTCCGAATGAGATAACAGAGGCTCGAAGCATGTCTTCTAGAATCTGGTTGACGCGTTCCACTTGACCACTCGACTGAGGGTGGAAGGCGGTGCTAAAGGAGAGACGGGTTCCCATAGCATTTTGGAAACTTTCCCAAAATCGAGAGGTGAAAAGACTTCCTCGATCCGAGTTAATTTCCAAAGGAACACCATGGAGAGACACTATTCGGGAGATGTATAAGTCTGCCAATTGACTAGCGGTTATGCTCTCACGAACAGGTAGGAAATGGGCTACTTTGGAAAGACGATCGACAACGACGAAGATAGCATTATTCCCTCTCTTGGTCCTGGGAAAACCGGTAATGAAATCCATACCAATTTTATCCCATTTCCATTCAGGAATAGCTAAGGGTTGAAGGGTGCCAGCAGGCCGTTGATGCTCTGCTTTTACTCGATGACAGACGTCGCAATTAGCAATATACTGAGCAATTTCTCTCTTCATCCTGGTCCACCAGAACCTCTGGCGTAGGTCCTGATACATCTTGGTACTACCGGGATGAATGGTGAGAGGGGATTCATGAGCCACCTTAAGGATTAACTGCCGTAGATGCTGGTTCTTGGGAACCACTAGACGGTTCTCAAAGTACAAAACACCATGATCATTTGTAGAGAAACAACTAGCACCTCCGCTAGCAATGTTCTCTTTGATTTTAGATATTCCCTTATCTCGCTTCTGGGCAGCGATGATTTGATCCGTAAGAGTAGGTTTCGCCAACAAGGTGGAAAGAAATCCTTGAGGAACAATGTGAAGGTTAAGCTTCCGAAATTCCTCATGGAGAAGCGGTTGACTTTGTTGTAACATCAGGTTGTTACAATAAGATTTACGACTTAGCACATCAGCCATGACGTTGGCTTTCCCTGGGGTGTAAGTTATTCCTAAGTCGAAATCTATGATCAACTCAACCCAACGTCTTTGCCTGAGATTCAAATCCAGTTGGGTGAAGATGTACTTCAGACTTTGGTGGTCAGTGAATATTTCGCAACGGTTACCGAGGAGGTAATGTCGCCAGGTCTTAAGTGCATAGACTACGGCTGCAAGCTCTAGATCATGAGTAGGATAATTCTCCTCATGTGGGTGCAATTGCCGTGAAGCGTAGGCAATTACGTGTCGATCTTGCATGAGAATGCAACCTAGTCCTTGTCGCGAGGCGTCGCAGTAGATAACAAAGTCCTTGGAGAAGTCTGGCGGTACCAGTACGGGAGCAGAAGTTAGGCGTCTTTTCAGTTCCTGAAAGCTGTGCTCACATTGTGGAGTCCATTCGAACTTCTTATCTTTCTTGAGGAGTTCGGTTAGAGGTTTAGCAACTTTGGAGAAGTTTTCGACAAAGCGACGGCAATAGCTCGCTAAGCCCAGAAAACTCCGAACTTGCTTGACCGATTCAGGTGGAGTCCAATTAAGGACGGCTTGAACTCGCTCAGGGTTAACAGCAATACCTTTACCAGATATTACATGACCCAGATAGGTCACTTCTGACAACCAAAACTCACATTTAGAAAATTTGGCATAAAGGCGATGCTCTCGAAGTTTCTTCAACACTAGCCTTAGATGTTCGGCATGTTCTTCCTCGTTCTTGGAGTAGATGAGTATATCATCGAGGTAAACCACGACGAATTTATCCAAATACTCCATGAAGATTGAGTTCATTAACCGAGAAAAGGTGGCTGGAGCGTTGGTTAAACCGAAGGACATGACGGTGTACTCGTATTGGCCATAACGAGTAACAAAGGCCGTTTTAGGAATGTCCCCATTTCTGATTTTGATTTGATGGTAGCCCAACCTCAAATCCATCTTGGAGAAGACTGAGGATCCAGCGAGCTGATCATACAGGTCGTTGATCCTGGGAAGCGGATATTTGTTCTTGATTGTGACCAAATTGACAGGTCGATAATCTACAACCATCCGGTCCGTACCATCCTTCTTCTTGACGAAGAGGACGGGGCAAGCCCACGGAGATGAACTAGGTCGGATGAAACCCTTTTTCAAGGACTCATCGAGTTGTTTCTTAAGCTCGGCTAGTTCTAGTGGTGCCATCTTATAGGGTCTTCTAGCAATCGGAACGGTTCCTGGAATGAGGTCTATTACGAACTCAACATCCCTGTCAGGTGGAACACCTGGCAATTCCTCTGGGAAGACATCCGGGAAGTCACGGACTACCAGAACGTCCTCAAGGTCTAGCAAAGGGCTGGCGTTAAGAGAATATAATTGTCGCTTGGCTAATCGGGTCAAGACATTGACTATCTTCCCCGAAGGATGAGTAAGTTGAACAGTCCTAGAGAAGCAATCAATTTTGGCATGATGAGCTGACATCCAGTCCATACCCAAAATGATATTAATATCTGAAAATTTGAGAGCTATCAAAGATGCAAGGAAAACAAGTCTGTCGACTTGGATTTCATTTCCATAACTTACCCTGGAGGTCTGCCATCTAGAACCAGGAGTAGAAATTTCCATAGTGGATGGCATGTCACAGAATGCGGTGTTATGCAAGCGAGCATAGTTCTCGGATATAAATGAATGAGAGGCTCCTGTATCGAAAAGAACAGATGCCGGGTGGCAATTAACAAGGAGCGTACCGAGAACGACGTTGGGATCTTCTTGAGCTTCTTCGGCAGAGATACAGTTGACATGGCCACGTGAGGCGGTGGCCGGCTTGGCGTGGAACACTTTCCCTGTCGGCTTGCCACGGCCAACAGCTTTAGCAGATTGGTTGGGGTTGGTCTGGGGACACTCACGCATATAGTGGCCAGATTCCCCACACTTGAAACAAGTCATGGAACTGGTACGTGGAGGAGCATTGTTGGTTGGACCCCCATAGGGCTTGGCTGGTGCAGACTGTTGAACGGGGCGAGGCGCCTGGAAGGATGGCCTCGGTGTGAACCTGGGTGGCAGGGCAGTGTTAGGCACCCACACGCAGCGCTTCTGAGGACCAGCACCGGATGAGGAGCCCATGTCACGGCCATGCTTGCGTGTTGCGTCATAATCAGTCTGACCAGTTTCAGCACTGATGGCCTTGTTGACAAGTTTCTGAAAAGATGTGCACTCATGCAGACGGAGGTCGCGGCGAAGCTCAGGACTAAGTCCCTTACGGAACCTTGCTTGCTTCTTGTCGTCAGTAGAAACTTCCTCGGTTGCATATCGTGCGAGGTTACCAAACTCCCTGCTGTAAGCATCCACAAAGAGTCGGCCTTGGGTGAAATTGAAAAATTCTTCACGTTTACGGTCCATGAGACCCTCCGGAATGTGATGTTCACGGAAAGCCTCACTGAATTCAGCCCAAGTAGTAACATGGCCCGCTGGGCGCATAGCTCCATAATTCTCCCACCATAGACTGGCGGGGCCTTCAAGATGATATGCAGCAAAGGTGACCTTGTCAACCTCCGCTACCAGTGCGGAACGCAGTTTGTGAGAGATACTGCGAAGCCAGTCATCAGCGTCGAGAGGCTCGATGGAGTGGTGGAACGTTGGTGGATGTAATTTGATAAAATCACTGAGTGACACCACGTTAGTCCTCTGATGGTGTGCTGTGTTCTGTTCTATACGCTCCAACAAACGGTTGGTCTCCCGCTTGTTTCTTTCAGCTTCCATCATAACCTCTGCTAGGGAAGGAGGATGAGGCAGATTTGCCTTCCTGACTTCACTGCCTTCGGCCTGCTCTTGAGGAGCAGGGTTAGTGCGCGTGTTGACCATCCTAGGTAAACAAGACAATGATTTAGTCAGAATGATAAAATTCCGACATAGGATACAGAATGTAAGGAATAACTCGAAATGCAAGATGATCATCCGTATGACATGGTAGATACAGAAACTGCTTCTTTATTCCATCATCATACACACCATACAGGGTTTAGTACAAGACCAAACAAAGTACTATTACGGTGAAAAGAGGATTACATCTCATCGGAGGCATCCCAAGCTCCTATACATTGTTTTTCTACATCTCCGGAAAGAGTACAAACTAGGTCATATCCCACGAGTCACGCAGGACGATAGACGACACAGCTATCACGAACTAGTGATACTACCACTAACTCAGACCGATCCGTAGTAGTCCTCGTAGAAGTCACCTCCATAGCCTGGAAGCTCAACATGATCATCCGGAAACAGACGATCTCGCGGAGCTTGTGGACCATAGGGGCTAGGATGAGGTCGGGGACCAACAGACAGTGGCCTGCGGGGACCGCGAGGTGGGGTGATGCCTCCTACATCACGCCAACCCATCACGTCTAGCAGAGCAGATCTCACAGGATAGAGATCGCGCATATCCGAATATCCAGCTTGCACCGCCGGTGCAAACCGAGTCAATGTGGCCCAGTGGTCAGCACGGGTATTGAAGAGCTCTAACCTCAAGGCCCGATTTTCACGGTCCTTATCCTCGAGCATCTCAGCAGTGGTGTGAGTCCGTGAATCCTCCTGGGTGGGGTCAGCATAGATAGCCTGGAGATACCCTTGTGCTCCCGGAAGTGATCCTGGCATATACCGGAAATCAGAGTCCCGAAATAGACCAGATCTGACTCGCATAATGGTCATCATAGAGTAGGCGGCGTCCTGCACAGCCATCTCAATAGTAACCCCGATTCCATAGGAGCAGTGAAGGGGCTCGGTGGATCCAGGATAAGATGAAAATATCCTGACAGTGCAGAGATACTGGCTTTGATTGAAGTCCCGAAATTGCTCTTCGACCGTGTACTCAGGATACCAGCGGTATCCATCCTCGGTCATTACCCTGACCAACATGGCGGTATGACCGGGTACATCTAGGCATCGAGTCAGGCGAACCACTTGATTGAGGTCGCGAGTGGCCATCTGAAAGCACAATCATAATGCAAAGGCATTAGAATTTCTAGCAGAATTTTGTCAGCATAACAGCTGTAAATGCTCAAGAAGGATTTTGAGACATTTGACAAAGGATTTCAAACACACTCAACATCATCATATCAAAGTTCTGAGTCCATCCTAACAACATAATGTGGTAGTAGAATTGAACTAGGCTTGTATCCATCAAACCTATAAGGTACTACTGATTAGTAACACGTGATCCTGATAGAGAGAATAGATCCTAATTCCTTAACCCCCGGTGGAAGAATAGACTGACTCAGATCAGAATGAAATTAGATAAAGGAGTAAAAAGAGCCTTACGTTCCAACCCACAAACAATTCCCCTACATATAACTAAAGAATTTCTAGACTCAACATCGACCAGTTTGGCTTGGAGAACCTACAGGCAGTCCGGCTCTGATGCCAACGCTGTCAGGACCCTGACTCGATGTCACATCGATCTAGCCTGTAGCACCTCATATCACTTTGCGGCCTCACGCACGGTATCCCCACGGGTGTCGCCTTACCTTTTCCCGGGACCGTTTGTGCCTTTTGGCTCACGTATATGATAGTGTCGCTAGCATCCATATGATAAGGAGCCCGGGCTGACATGACTAGTCGTAAACCCAAAGTGGCACAGACTTACAGGGACAGACATCCATGACCCAGCTTCAAACGTGTCGGTCATCAGCAAGTGGGTCCGGGCTGTAGCACTGGGCTAGCAGGACTCCGGTAAACCGGGCTGTAGCGGGCTAACAGGACTCCGGTACTCAATGCGTGACATTTCCCCGAAGGGACAGACACAGGAACGAAGAAGGACACATGCCGGCCAGCCTAAGTGTTCCAGAGCAGTAGCAAGCTACCATGGCTCAGCGGTAACACTAGGAGACATTTCCCGGTAAGAGAGGCTACCAAAGATAAACAACTAGGTAGTCAGATCCCACACATACCAAGCATTTCAATCATACACACAATATGCTCGATATGTGCAAATACAACGAAGCATCACAACATGACTCTACGACACCAGTACTTTATTTAAGGCTCAGAGAGCCATACATAACATACACAAAGGTATGGGTCTCACGACCCAACATTCAAGTCATACAGTCATACAAACCAGCAGCGGAAGTAACTTGTCTGGGTACAGACAGCTAGTAAAATAAAAGAGGCTTGGAAAGCCTCGCTATACTACGTGGTCCTTCACAAGCTCAGGATCACCACCTGGGCCTTTAGCCTACTCGTTGATGTCAACGTCTACGTAGAACCCATCAGAAGGGGTTGCAGCGTCTTCTGTAAAATGTAGATTATAGCAACATGAGTACAAAGGTACTCAGCAAGACTTACATCAGAACCTACATACATGCATATTATCAAGAAGGGTTGGTGGTGTTATTGCAGCAAGCCAGCTTTGAATCTTGGCTAGGCTAACCTACGAGACTCCAACTTGAAATGGTTTTGCGTACACGAGTCCACTACTCACCACTTCAATACACTACCGAGGATCCGCGTCCGTCTTCCTACGGAAGAGCCATCCTCGGCACTCACACTTATCTTGAGGCTTTTAGTAGTTTCCATTTACTTGTCTATGAACTGTATAGGTAACCAAGTAGTCCTTTACCGCGGACGCGGCTATTCGAATAGATCATGATAACCCTGCAGGGGTGTACTTCTTCATACATGTTTCCACCACTTAGCGTCTGCACACGACATGTGCTCGGCAGACTTCAAGCGAAAGCCGACGTGGGTGTAGACCACGACCTACCTAAACACTTAAGTCTCTAGTCCAGGTTTATCGCCTATCCAGGTTCCATCCACAGGGAGTCCGGTCGAGGTTTCCCATACGGCCCCGAACAATGTGAACAGGGTTCCCGAGATACCTAACGGGTATTCGGTACACCCGGCCACGTACCTACCGCATCACAGCCCACCCCTACGGCCAGCGCTGTCCACGGCCTCCAGTAGGCTACAAACACCAGAAACTACTTGCAACTCCTGGACAGAGAGCTAGGGTGAATAAGAAGTCGAGCGGGGTCATATTTCAAGGCCCAATGCATGGTAGTAGCTGTATCTTAAATCACACATACAGATCTCAGTGCTTAAGGTCGGCTTCAATGAAACAACCCACCATGTACTCCTACATGGCCTCTCATCGATACCTTTACCAAATCGTGTTCACCACACCACTCTCATTACCGACATAATCATTTCACTCTAGCCCATCACCCAGATGAACCAGGCCTGACACGACTCTAAGCATAGCAGGCGTAGCAAGGTAGGAACAACACATACATATGGCTCAATCAACTCCTACACATGCTAGTGGGTTTCATCTAGTTACTGTGGCAATGACAGGTCATGCAGAGGAAATGGGTTCAACTACCGTAGCACACAGCAGTTTGAAACGCGTTGTCTTAATGCAGTAAAAGAGAGCAGGAGCGGGAACATGGGATTGTATCGATATGATCAAATTGTTGGTTGCTTGCCTGATGGTTCGATGCACTGATACGGTTCTTCGTTAGGGTAATCACGGTACTCCTCGGGGGCAGATCCTGCCGCAAGAAAACCGATATACAACCATTACCAAACAATGTGCAACAATATGATGCATGCATGAAACATAGCAATATGAGTGTGTTGGGCTAATGCAACTAAGACCAGAAGGGTTTGAACCAATTTGTATCAAAGATTCAAATTTCAAACCGAAACATGGCCCTTTTAAAGTGTTTTCCTTGTTCTGCATTAAACATCAAGTTAACTTGCTTAGTCATGCATGAAAATAGTACAAATGGATAGATTGGATTTTTCTGATCATTTTTCATATATAATTTGTCTGATTTGGAGTTACAGAATAAAAGTTATGAATTTTTGAAGTTTAAATTATATTCTGGAATTTCCTATATTAGAATAATTCCAGAAAATCAATTATTGCGTCAACCTGACGTCAGTGTGACGTTAGCAGGTCAACGGAGCACGTCAGGGTCAAACCTGACAGTGGGTCCCGCATGTCAGGGTGATTATTTTAATAAAAGTTTAATTAAAACTAAACCTGTTTAATTAACAGGGCTGGGCCCCACCTGTCATTGACTCTGGGGAGTCAACCAGGGCCCACCCGTGGTCAAACCCGGGTCGGCTGCACCGGCGTTTAGCCGCCGGCGAGCCCGACGCGGCGGCGGAAGTGGTTTTGGTCGTTCCGGCCACCAAATGAGTCGCGGAGACCACCAGAGTGGAGCTGAGGACAAGCCGCAGCTCTTGGTGGAGTCCGTTGGGGTC
Organism: Triticum dicoccoides; assembly: GCF_002162155.2. Taxonomy (NCBI): domain Eukaryota; kingdom Viridiplantae; phylum Streptophyta; class Magnoliopsida; order Poales; family Poaceae; genus Triticum; species Triticum dicoccoides. The sequence goes on from NC_041391.1 coordinate 460,471,410, forward strand.
GGGGTGGCCGGAGTTGGCGCCGGCGACGACCTTGGCGGCCACCGGGGTTCGGCCGAAGATGAACTTGGCGCTAGAGGGGTCGGTGAGGCTCGGGGAGTGGCTAGCTAGGTGCTGCGGGACTCGGTGAGTAAGATGGACACCAGTTTGTGGCCGGAGGGTGGCCGGAAGCACGTCGGCGACGAGATCTGCGGCGGTGCGGGCGTGTGATCCTCGTGTGGTGGCTACACGGCTCAGGAATGAGAGAGAGAGGGTCGGAGGAGTAGCTAGGCTCACAGCGCTCCCGTAGAGGCCACCGGCGAGGTCGGGGACGAGCTGAGGCGGCGACGGCGTTGAAGGGGATCTCCGGCGACGTTGAGCTCGGGCGAGGTCGGTGCGGTGGTCTCGGGCCGCACGAGCACACGGGGCTCGGCTAGCTCGATGAAGTGGACGGCGGCGGAGCTCCTGGACACGGTGGCACGGCGTGGGGTGGACGGAGGGCATGGCTACGACGAGGGGGTGGCGGCGATGGTGTCGGCCATGGCTGGGGCGTGCGAGGGGGAGGAGCTGGAGAGGAGAGGGGGTGTCTGAGAGGTTCGGGGGAGAGAGGGAAGCCGATTCACGGCGTTAGCCGGGCGAGGGAGGCGGCGAGGCGGCGAGCAGGTGCGTGGCACCCATGCGGTGCTCGCCGTCGAGCACCTGCCTGCCTGCCTGGCCGGCAAGCAGCTCGCTGGCGCGGTGCTGGGCTGGGCCGGCAGGTGGGCCGGTGCTGGGCGACAGGTAAGCCTTTCCCCATTTCTTCTGTTTTCTGTTTTTTTAAATTTCTGCAACTTTGTTGAATTAAATAAAATACTTGGACAAATCCAAAATTCACCAAACTACTCCTGGTCCATAGTTGGATTATTTCCAACATGAAACATTTTAGTTTGGAGTTATTTGAGCATTTAAATATTTTATATAATTTTAAATGCCCAAATTCAAATATTTATGAGTTAATTCAAAAACTCTAAGATGGCCTAGGAAAATGTGCATCACTTTTGGCAGAGGTTCTGAACCAAGACAAAAATGATGGGCATTTTAGAAGGGCATTTCAGGTTCATTGAAAAAGTTTTTAGTAAACCCTAATTGGTTTCAGTGGGGACTGGGGGTTCTGTCATCCCCATTTCAGGTTTCTGATGAAAAAGTAAACATGATGCAACACTCTAATGCATGGCTAACTAGGATGTGACACGGGGCTGCACTGGCGACCGTCGGATCCCCATCTAGCGGCCACAGATGGATGGGTGGAAGGCTGGATCGGAGCCAGATTTGGTTGGCTGGTTGGGGATCGAGAGGTGGCGTCTGGTTGGTGGTGGAGGAAAACGTGGAGAGGACTAGTCCGGCGGCGGTGAAGGGACAGATCCCCTAGGGATTAGGGTTTGTCCCAAATAGGCATGGAGGGGTGGCTTAAATAGGAAATGGGGCTAGGAGAGGGATTTTGGGGCTTATTTCGGGCCGTTAGAGCATCATTAGACGGCTCCGATCAAAGGGGTTTGGGTTAGGAGAGTCCGTATAAAAATCGGGAGATGCTTGAGATGATTTGGGGATGATCAGGACCCATTGGTAACGACAGAGCTGGTCAGGTTCAGGACAACTTCTGGACGCGCGAGGGATCTGAGTAAAGTATAGAGAGGGTCAAACGTTCAGACAAGAGGGAATCGAAAACCCGGTTGGACTCAGATCGGTCAACGAACACAACGGAGAGAAGCAAGGAGCGGCAACTACGAGCGGATGCAAGTTTTATGAAAGCATGCAGATGCAATGCGCATGATGATATGGGATGAGATGCATGACATGAACAAAATGCAAAACAAAACACAAAAACAAAACCACGAAGGAAATATCATATTGCATCTCCGGAAAACGCAAGAGTTGGAGTTACGAATATGGAAAGTTGTATCCGGGGTGTTACAGCCTTGTTCTGTACTGGTCCCGAACCAAGAATGTGGTAAGGTCTATGAGCTCATTTCCTATTTTTAAGTACTATATTCTTGCGTCTTACTGTACTCCGTTGTTGTAGAACAAGTGCCTAAACCTGAAGAACAACTGTTCTAATTTAAGATTCCATTGCTATCATAGTTCAAAAAAGTGCTAGGTGTTAATTGTGCGTTTTGCCACCGCCTTGCGCTTTACACCAAAGCCCATGCTTATGCGCAGTTATGCAAAGATTAAGCGTAGTTATGTGCAATGCGTTTTGCCAACGCCTAGAGCCTAGGCGCACTTAAGCGCTAGCTTAGGCGCGCCTTTTTTAACTATGATTGGTTTGCTCTTGTATCACTGTATTTACTCATACAAACTTATTTTTAAATTGAAGGATCCAATCGAAACTCCATTGGCACAGCAGGTATGTTTACGCATGTTTCTTTAAAAGCTCTGTTGATTTCAATTTCAATTATGTATACAGTTGACTTCTCATATCATGCACAATACATGTAGACCCGTGGTACCCATCTGAAATCTTGTTGTGCCGTGTAGTTTCCCACGCTTTGTATTCTTTCGCTGCTGCTTTGTCTTGAACTGATATGATTTGAACCGTGTCTCTATTTTGATTTGGCAAGACAATGCAGTGACCATAGGACATAGATATAATTTTGTTTAATGCTTTTATTATGTACTAGTACTTGGCAATAGAAGACTTGGTAGTTTAATCATGTCCACCTTACTAATGAACTGGTTCACCGAATTGAGTTTCATATACTAGTACATGCCAAACTTGTTATGTGTCTGCTTGTTTCTTCTTTTAGAATGCTGACATAATATTGGGGAAGAGTGCCTTATTAAGCAATGGTAAAGGAAGTAATGCAGATAAGGTTCAGGATAGTGACACATCCTTGTTAGTCTCCAACAAAACTGATAAAATAGCTAAGGAAGACTATCTTGAAGACAGTGAGACAACCCCAAAGTCCTGTCTTGGTTTACTGTTCGAGTTACTGGCCACTACCGCTTGCACAAGCTATTCAAACTCACTGTCTGAATTAGTTTGGTTTCTTGAGTCTCAACTACAAGCAGAAAGAAAATCGATCAGTTATGCTGCGGCAAGAAGCGGAAGGACTGCGGAAGTCCCTGGAGCAATCAGATGCATACTTTCTGGTGCAACAACAAGCGTTGGAGGATTTTAGCGCCAAACATGACAAAGCTAATAAGCTTGCTAAGCTTATTGCCAGCATGGTGGATACCCAAGATAACGTTTCTTGAGCTCTTCTGAAGTTGTTTCAGTTATGCTCTTGTTTTGCTGCCGCGTTTATTTGCACTGGTGGCCAATTTTGATGGCCAGTGTATGTAATATGCTGCTTTGTTCCCTATATTTGCACTCGTGGCAAACTTTGATGCCCAGTGGATGTAATATGTGTAATAGCGGTAATAGGCTAGCGTTAATTGCTTGCTTGTTTACTTCCTTATTATCTTTGTTTAGTTGTTTGATTGTAGTCACTGCAGTTCTTTTTCTGTGTTTTCTAGTGGCCACAGTAACCTATTTTTGGTAACTAGGCCAAAATAATCATGGCAACACACGGACTGTTATAACCATGGGCCTACTGCGGGCCGTATGATCCATGGGGCTTCTAAGGGCCATAGGATCCATGGGGCTTCTGTGAGCCATAGAATCCATGGGGCTTCTACGAGCCATAGGATCCATGGGCCTTCTACAGGCTGTATGATCCATGGGCCTTCTCCCAGCCATACGATCCATGGGCCTTCTATGGGTCGTAGGATCCATGGGCCTTTTACGGGGCGTATCATCATTTCGCCAATCATGGGTCGTACTATTCGTGGACCATAACGGGCCGTTAATAGGCCGTATTTGATAACTCTATGAAAACAGCCCAACGGGTTTTTTTGACATGAAAACGGCCCAGCGTATTAACGGTCCACAAACGGGGCGACTGTAACGACGGGCTGAATTTGGCCCACAAGTAGAAAATGAAAGTGATAGGCCGTAAGATAAATGGGCCCTGAGAAGGCCGAAAGATAACTTGGGCTGGAAACGGCCCAATGGAATAATGGGCCGTTAATGGGTATAAAGTGATACACTGTTCATTACGGGCCAGTTTCACCGCGGGCCATTAACGGGCCAAGAGTTACAAAGGGCCTCATATGGGCTGAAAGTCGTCATGGTCCAGATGACGCTATTGGGCCTGATTTGTATAGGTCGTAAAGGGCCCTGGGTTAGCGGGTTGTAAATGGGCTATATGCGAACGGGCCGTTAACAGGCTTTCCGTGGACCGGCCCGCCACCTTTTGACCAAGTCGAATGGGCTGGCCTTTTCATAGGAATGGGCCTCTGCTGGGTCGTGCCACATGTCGACGTATCATAGGCGCCTTGTGTACAATGAGTGGACGGCATCTGTCCCAACGGTGAGCCGACACGTGTTTCCTCCAGCCAATGATGATTTTACACGTGGAAAATCCCCATTGGTCGGGGTTGTTAATGGGTTATCGGATCCAAAACTGGACCCAATAGCTTAACAGCATTACGTTACGGTGGATGCCACGTGTCGGTCACCCTTGACGAAAGCACTTCCGTGACGCACGATTTATCGTCATGGAAGTGGACACTTCCGTGATGATAATTTTTGGTAATGTCATGGAACACTTCTACGACAGCACATGTATGCCTATCTTGATTTTGTCATAAAATCGTCATGGATGTACATGCATGACAGAAAACGCGACCTACTGTGACAAACACGTATCATCACAGAAGTGTATTTTTTTGTAGTGCGTATGATGGACCTCGCCCTCGGGTGGACCTTGCGCTGCAATATCGGTGGCCTTCATCTTCGCCCAATTCGTCTTAACACGGGCAAGGGCCATCCGTGCACCCTCTATGCACGTTGACCGCTTCACAGCGTCGATACGCGGCCCCGCATCCACAAGCCACCACACAAAACCGAAATAACTATTTGGAAGGGGCTCAGTCGGCCACAACCGAACTACGACGTCCTTCATGGCAGATCTAGACATTTGCGGAGTTTGGCCCACTGTGCCATCTGTTCATTCAACAGCGGACGCTTTGGCATGTCGAATTGCGACCAAAATAGATTTTCCATCGCATGTCCCTCTTGCGCGTGCAAAAACTGAGCCGCATCGGCCACACTCCTCGGCAAGTCCAAGAATGCGTCTGGCAAACTCCACATTTTATTAAGCGGGGCATACTTTGGGTCGCCAAACTTACTTTGTAATAAGAACGGCTTACCAGTCGCGATCTCCCCAGCTTGTCTGATCTCCTCCTGAGCCGCTCTAGACTCGGATCGTGCTTCTCTCGCCTCTTGTAAGGCCTTGTCCAGATCGGCCGCTTTGGCTTTGTTATCTTTCTCAAGATATTGGCATCGGCTAGAGGCATCCTTTAGCTCAAGCGCCATAGTAGATATTCGCTCTTCAGACCGGCACCAAGCAGCCTGTTCGGCTTTAATTCGGCGGTTGCCTTTTTGGCAGCCGCATTACCCATCCTGGCCTGTTCCTTGGCCCGGGCAAGTTCAGCCCGAAGCGTCTCAACTGCGGCGGCACTATCTACAGTCATGCATATTTCAGTATAGAATTTATTAGCGTCATGCTCATATCATAATAATTGCATATACTGAGTGCCTCAAGGGCATATCTTGCGCCTCGTCGAGCCGTCTGTTCACAAGCGCGATGTCATCATCCGCCACATCAACTTTCTGCTTCAGATGTTCAATCTCGGAAGTTTGGGCAGTTGCCATGGATGTAATAGCCCGTGTTTCAATAAATTGGACTTGGGCATATATTTCTTGATCCTCTGATTGCCTCCCTTCGGATGCCAACCAGAGTCTCAGGGGCTACTATCTATACACAGGCGTATTTTGCGTTTATAACACAATTAAAAATACTACATTACGTACCTCGAAGCATCTTAGTAGGCTCGTAAAGGCTTCATTCAATCCGCTTTTCGCGGACCGAACCCTCTCAACCACCGTGCCCATCAAGGTACGATGTTCCTCTAAGAAAAACACATGTTGCAATATGTCTGTCAATGTATCCGGCGCCTATGGACCCTGAGCAGATTGCGCCGTCCCTTGGAACCTGGATAGTCCGGGACCTTTGTTGTTGGTCCCCGTAGGGGCCGCAAACCTGTAACGCCCCGGATTCGATGCGCCTGGTGTCTGCTAGTTATTCGTCGGCGTTGCCATGTCATTTCCTTGAGTGTTGAATTTTATCATGTCATCATGTGCATTGCATTCCATACGTGTTCGTCTCATGCATCCGAGCATTTTCCCGTTGTCCGTTTTGCAATCCGGCGCTCCTATGCCCTCCGGCGTTCCCCTTTGGTCTCTCGTTGTGAGCGGGTGTTAAACTTTCTCGGAATGGCCCGAGCCTTGCCAAGCGGCCTTGGTATAGCACCGGTAGACCGCCTATCAAGTTTCGTGCCATTTGGAGGTCGTTTGGTACTCCAACGGTTAACCGCGTAGCCCGAAAGCCCCCTCTCTCTTTGCAGCCCAACACCCTTCCAAACTGGCCCAAAACCCATCTAACTCGCCTCCATGCTCTTGGTCGTTCGATCACGATTGCGTGGCCGAAAACCGCTCCTCATTTGGACTCTCCTAGCTCCCTCTACCTACAAATAGGTGCACCTCCCCCGAAATTCCTGCAGTCCAAACCCTAGCCAAACTCCTCCCGCCGCCGGACATGTCCGCCTCCGCAGCCGGACGCGTCCACCGCCCGTCGCCACGTCCCCCGGTCCAACCACAGGCCGCCATGTCACCCCCGCCGTCGCCCGAACCAACCACCGCCCGCCACCTCACCCTCTCTCTCCTCCCTCCACCGCGCGGCCCGCGGGACCCGGATCTGGCCCGCGCGAGCCCGTCCGCGCCGCCGCCACCGGCCCGTGCCCCGCGCCTCCCGGATCCCGCTCGTCGCCTGAAGTCCTGCGCCGCGCCCCTCCAGGAGCTCCGCCCCGCCGGCCTCCGCCTCCACACCGGGAGTTCGCCGCCGTCCTGTCGCGTCGCGCCTCTCCCTTCGCCGCGCCGCCGCCTAGCTCGCCGTCCGGCCCCGCCTCCGGTCGTATCCGGGCAGGAGCGCCCGGATCCGTCCATCTCTCTCGCCGCCGGCCCGCTCGTCGCCGGAGCCGGCAACAGCCGCCGCCGCCGCCATGGCACTGCTCGGAGCCGCCCGCACCCCGCTCGCATCCAACGTGCCCGCGTGGGCCACCTCGCATGGGCCCCGCGGCCCAGATCCCTGCCGGCCTCCCCAAGGCCTAGTTGGGTAGGCCCAGCCCTGCCTCCCTTCGGCCCAAGGCCTCGCAGGTGAGCGAGCCAACTAGATTCCCCGCCTGTGCGTTGTATAACTATTAGACGCTCGATATGTTTTTTTTCGTCTGTCAAAACTGCCGAGTCCCTGGGAAAAATCATCCATGATGCATAGTTTGACCTATTGTAACTTCTCGTGTGCTGCTCCGTTTTGTGCGTGTAGTATGTCAAACTGTTCGCCTCGACGAGTACTTCATTTCATTCCATTGCATCATGTACATTTGAGTCCATCTTGATGCCTGAATCATCGTTGGAAGAGTGCTTCATGATGTTGTCTGCTGTCTGTTAACAGAACTTGCTCTTTTGTCATTTTTGCCATGATTGATGTGTGCATCCTATGAGGTTGATGTCTACATATGTTTTGAACTATGCCATGTCTTATTTACATATGTGATTACCATGTATTTTTGTGATCAATGTGGTAACTAGCACAAGCATGCAAACTAGGCATCGTGATGTTACTGATTTTAGTCTATGTTCTGCTGTTATTCTGATGCCATGTAAACGTGATGCTATAGAGAGATACATGCATATTTTGAGATACGTCAGTAAGGATGTTTTGAACATATGGTTATCCTCTATCCATTCATGCCCCTGTTTGCAATTAAGGAGTAGTCTAGCATGTCATTTTCGTGCTCTACTTTTGCTTCAAAATGTTTCCTGGCAGATTGTTTACATGTTATTCAATTTTTCCAAGGTTGTTGTAGTTGATCCTTGCATGCTATGAACTTGTTCTTGCCTTGGTTTGTTTCATAAACATGTCTTCTTGCTGATGCTATGCTTATCTTGTCATGCAATGACTTTTGGAGAGTGATTCAAGATTGTTAAGTAAGGTATTTGCTGTTGCTGTTTTGTTAGTCTGAATCTGTTATTTGGTGATGCTATGTAAACCTGCTGCTACTAGTCATTCTATGCATAATCTGGAGATGTTCACTAAGGTTATTTTGTTCTACATGTCATGCTATATCTATCCATGCACCTAGTTGCATTTATAGCCTGCTGTAGATTACTGTTATCTTGCTCCAAAGTTGCTTAATAATGTTGCTGTCAGCCTGTTAACATTAACTTCAGTTGTTTCCATGTGTTTTGCTAGTGTTCCATGCACCCTATGAACTTGCTATTGCCATGCTTAGCTTCACAAATATGTATTATTACTGTTGGTTGCCTTGCCATGCCATGTATTACTCTGTGGTGAGTGGTACAAGCTCATCTACATGCCTACTTATTGTTGTTCCTGCCATGTATGAATCTGTAATATAAGTTGCCATGTTTACATGGGTGCCATCATATCTTCTAATCCTTTTTGGCTCATGGTCAGTAAAGGACTTTTGTTCTATGCAATTAGTAGATTCATGCCATGCCTTTGTTTGCCATGATAAGTTCCTGTAACATGTTGTTTGATAGCTCTAAACATTGCAACCTGATGTTAATTTCTGCAAAGTCTGAACTGTTATCATTTGCAATCTTGCCATGTGTGTTTGAGCATGTTCTATTGATTTCTGGAGATAGCTCAGTGTTCATGTCTTGTTATGCTTTACCTGTACATCATGCCCATGCCTTTTGTTTTCCCGTTGAGGTCCTGTAGCATGTTGTTTTGGTGCTTGCAATATGCCTAGTTGCTGTTTTGGACAGATTGTTGCTATAACTTGTTTCATGTGTGTGTGTTGAACCGTTGCTCAGTTTTGAGTGTGCTCTATATGGAACTTGCATAGAATTGCATGTAGTTTCATATTATCATGTTGCATCCTTGTTTTGAGGTGTTTGCTTGATGTTTGTATGCATTTTACATCAATGCCATGTTTAACTTGTTTTGCTCATATCTTCTAGGCCGTAGCTCCGAACTAAATGAACTTTATATGTAACTTGACTAGAATTTCATGTAGTTTCTCTTGGTGCATATTAACTTGGTGTTTAACAACTTGAACATAAGATTTATTCAGATCTGGACCAATTTCGAAATTTGCATATGAGGACTTACCAGAATTGTTATATGTTGTTTCCGGCCTCATTTAAACTTGCCTTGATGTGTTGCTCTTGTTTGCATCGTCTCTTGCCATGAGTAGCTTCATGTAGTCTTGTCTTGCATCATGCTTGTTTGTGCATCATGTCATGTTCATGTGTGGTGTGTTTACCATGTTGTGTGCTTCTTCTCGATAGTTCCCGTTTCGTTGCGATCGTGAGGATTCGTTCGTCTACGCTTGGTTCGTCGTCGTGCCTTCATCTTCTTCATGGACTCGTTCTTCTTCCTTGCGGGATTTCAGGCAGGATGACCGCTACCCTGGATCTCAATACTATCATTGCTATGCTACTTGCTTCGTTCTATCGCTTTGCTGCGCTACCTATCACCTGTTTATCAAGCCTCCCATATTGCCATGAACCTCTAACCTTTGACACAACTTTCCTATGCAAACCATTGTTTGGCTATGTTACCGCTTTGCTCAGCCCTCTTATAGCGTTGCTAGTTGCAGGTGAAGTTGAAGATTGCTCCATGGTGGACAGGATTATTGTTGGGATATCACAATATCTCTTATTTAATTAATGCATCTATATACTTGGTAAAGGGTGGAAGACTCGGCCTTTTGCCTGGTGTTTTTTTCCACTCTTGCCGCCCTAGTTTCGTTCATACCGGTGTTATGTTCTCGGATTTTGCATTCCTTACGCGGTTGGGTGATTTATGGGACCCCCTTGACAGTTCGCTTTGAATAAAACTCCTCCAGCAAGGCCCAACCTTGGTTTTACCATTTGCCTCACCACCACCTATACCCTTCCCTTGGGTCGGCCAACCCAAGGGTCATCTTTATTTTAGCCCCCCCGGGCCAGTGCTTGTCTAAGTGTTGGTCCGAACTGAGCTGCCTGCGGGGCCACCTCGGGGCAACTTCAGGGTTGGTTTTACTCGTAGCTAGTCTCATCCGGTGTTGCCCTGAGAACGAGATATGTGCAGCTCCTATCGGGATTTGTCCGCGCATCGGGCGGCTTTGCTGGTCTTGTTTTACCATTGTCGAAATGTCTTGTAAACCGGGATTCCGAGTCTGATTGGGTCTTCCTGGGAGAAGGTATATCCTTCATTGATCGCGAGAGCTTATCATGGGCTAAGTTGGGACACCCCTGCAGGGTATAATCTTTTGAAAGCCGTGCCTGCGGTTATAGGCAGATGGGAATTTGTTAATGTCCGGATGTAGATAACTTGACACCAGATCCGAATTAAAACGCATCAACCGCGTGTGTAGCCGTGATGGTCTCTTTTCGGCGGAGTCCGGGAAGTGAACACGGTTTCTGGGTTATGTTTGATGTTAGTAGGAGTTCAGGATCACTTCTTGATCATTGCTAGCTTCACGACCGTTCCGCTTGCTCTCTTCTCGCTCTTATTTGCGTATGTTAGCCACTATATCATGCTTAGTCGCTGCTGCAACCTCACCACTTTACCCCTTCCTTTCCCTTTTAGCTTTGCTAGTCTTGATACCCATGGTAATGGGATTGCTGAGTCCTCGTGGCTCACAGATTACTACAACATCAGTTGCAGGTACAGGTTATGTGATGATCATGACGCGAGAGCGATGCTTGCTTGCATTGAGTTCTTCTTCTGCTTCTTCTTCGATCAGGGGATAGGTTCCAGGTCGGCAGCCTGGTCTAGCAGGGTGGATGTCGTTTGAGCTTCTGTTTGTGTTTCATCCGTAGTCGGATGTTGTTCTTATGTATGATGATGTTGTATTCGTGTGGCTTTGTATGCCTCTTGTATGTATCACCATCTATTATGTAATGTTGATGTAATGATATCCACCTTGCAAAAGCGTTTCAATATGCGGGTCTATCCTTGGTGGGACCTTCGAGTTCCTTTTGGATAGGGTCGCATATTGCGCGTGACAAGTTGGTATCAGAGCCTCGACCGACCTTAGGAGCCCCCTTGATTGATCGTGTAGTTTGGCCGTTGTTGAGTCTAGAAGAAAACTGTTTCCGGAGTCTAGTTATATCGGAGAGTAGGAATTCTTTTTACTCCTCAGCCCCTTCATCGCTCTGGTGAGGAATTTTGACGTAGGTGTTTTGAATTACTCCTCTTCCCCTTCAAATTTTTCTTTAGGTTCACGCAGTTGGTTTTCCGATCGTTGTCCATCCTCTTTTCATCCGGTGCATTTCTCGTCAAGTCGAATCGAGCCTCTTCATCTTTGAGTTCAATCCTCAGTTGTTTTCTTTCCCATCCGCCCACCCTTCTTCTTCTCGGAACCGGAGTCCGTAATCGAGTATCCATCCTACTCGTGTGAAGTTTTTTCTCTCTCTCCTCAATGATTTCAACCGGTATTTTCTCTTCAAGATATTCGTCGGTTCCCCCTCCCAAGTTTCCTTTGTTTTTTCCGCCCTCCCACCCTTTTTCTTCCCGGAGTCTGAGTCTCTCTCGACAATCAATTTCATTCATGTGGAGCCTCTTTAGTCTTTCGTCAATTATTTCAACTGGTGAATTCTCGTCTCGGTGGACATTCTTCATCTCTTTTTCTTCTCCGGTGGATTCAATTCCAATTTTCGGTAGTGATTACATTCTTTTCTAGGATCAAGTGTTCTCCTTGCTCGTTTGCCTCTCATCATTCAATCATTCCGGAGTTCGGAACACATCTCAGGAGATTCGTCTGTGTGTCAATTAATTCGAGATTGTCACCTCATTCAAATGTTTCAATTGTTCCGGTGCATCATCTATCTGCTCAACAAACCTTTCCAACGGTGTTATCTCTTCAGTGGGCCCTAACCCACAGGTCTTTTCCCAGGATCTTACCTGACTCTTCTATTCCCTCGGAGTTATTTCCAAATTCTTTTAGGAGTTTGACGTAAGAATGAATTTCATCAGTCAGATGCCTTTTCAAGATTGATTTCAAATCATTTTCATTGTTGGCTCAACCCCTTCACTTTTTCATTCTACCGGAGTATCTCAGTAATTTTGGTGGTGTTTCTCGTTGCCATTTGAAGATCGAAGAAGAGTTTTCCCTCTAAATCTTGTATGTCCTCTCAAAGATTCGTGGTTCTAGTTTCATGCTATCATCTCGAATTATTCCATTTGTCAGTTATTCCTTTTCTTACCCATCTGGAGTATGTCAGGAGTTGTTTTGCATTTCTTTTCACCGGAGGCCATCATTCCAGTTATCATTCTCTATTTATCCCGGTGCTTTGTTCAAGTGTTATTTAATCAGCTCATGATCTCTTTGTTCTTTTGCATCTAAATCCCCTCTAGCTTATTTGTTCTTCTAATTCTTCCCAGTGATTCATTCTCTTTCATTAGTCATTTTCTAATTCTTACGGTGGTTCGTTCAAGATTCTCTTTCCTTGATTATCATTTTAATTCATTCGTTCTTTCCAATCCTATCGGTGGTTCATGAAGACTTTCTCAAGTTTTGCGCCATATTTCCCCTTAATCCTTTTTCCAACAAGAATAAGTAGTATGCAAAATCCATTATTAGTCATCAATTTAATTTGATGAAGGATAAGCATACAATAAACCTTATTCTTATTTCATCCAAGTGAGTAATCCTTTCCTTCGGAGTTTGTTCGTGAGGAATAAACTCTAGTTCCAAGTGTTTTCATCTTTTCTTTTCCGGAGTTCAAATTTCCTCGGCCATTTCATCGGAACCCCATCTAAATCATCGCAAGTCTCATCTTATTCTTTCAACCTTCATTCTATCTCATCATCCATTTGTCACCGGAGTCCTTCATGGTGGTTCTTCATGAATTAATCTTTTCTTCAAGAGTTCATCAAGATTTTTTTGGTGGAGTTCAAGTATCTTTTCTTCTCGCGTCTCGAAGTGCAATTAAATTCTCCGTATTCTTTTGAATTGGACTTTGCATTTCTTCGTTCTTCTCAGATATTCAAATCCATTCAATACTTCCTTCTAAGTTCTTTTCATTCAATTCTTCCGGAGGCATTGCATTGTTCATCTCATCAAGTGCCATCTCTTTGGGTGAAGCTCATGCTCTTTTCTTTCCATGTTTCAGCCGGAGTGCTGCTTAAATCCTTTCAGTCTTATTCGTTTCTTATCTCGTTCTAACCGGAGTGCTTTCATAGTCTATCTGATTCCGTGAGCTTTCGATTCTCGTCATTCTCGTCGTTCCCCTCTTCTTCTTGAGTGCTCTCGATTCTTTGATTCTTCTCTTGAGTTCTTGCTTCACCTCTTCCCTTTTCCCTTCCGTCTCGGTCCTAAGATCTCGGGACGAGATCTCTTGTTAGTGGAGGAGTGTTGTAACGCCCCGGATTCGATGCGCCAGGTGTCTTCTAGTTATTCGTCGGTGTTGCCATGTCATTTGCTTGCGTGTTGCATTTTATCATGTCATCATGTGCATTGCATTGCATACGTGTTCGTCTCATGCATCCGAGCATTTTCCCCGTTGACCGTTTTGCAATCCGGTGCTCCTATGCCCTCCGGCGTTCCCCTTTTGTCTCTCGTTGTGAGCGGGTGTTAAACTTTCTCGGAATGGCCCGAGCCTTGCCAAGCGGCCTTGGTATAGCACCGGTAGACCACCTGTCAAGTTTCGTGCCATTTGGAGGTCGTTTGGTACAATGGTAAACCGCGTAGCCCGAAAGCCCCCTCTCTCTTTGCAGCCCAACACCCTTCCAAACTGGCCCAAAACCCATCTAACTCCCCTTCATTCTCTCGGTCGTTCGATCACGATCGCGTGGCCAAAAACCGCTCCTCATTTGGACTCTCCTAGCTCCCTCTACCTACAAATAGGTGCACCTCCCCCAAAATTCCCGCAGTCCAAACCCTAGCCAAACTCCTCCCGCCGCCGGACATGTCCGCCTCCACAGCCGGACGCGTCCAGCGCCCGCCGCCACGTCGCCCGGTCCAACCACAGGCCGCCACGTCACCCCCGCCGTCGCCCGGACCAACCACCGCACGCCACCTCACCCTCTCTCTCCTCCCTCCACCACGCGGCCCGCGGGACCAGGATCGGGCCCGCGCGAGCCCGTCCGCGCTGCCGCCGCTGGCCCGCGCCCCGCACCTCCCGGATCCCGCTAGTCGCCTGAAGCCCCACACCGCGCCCCTCCAGGAGCTCCGTCCCGCCGGCCTCCGCCTCCACGCCGGGAGTTCGCCGCCGTCCTGTCGCGCCGCGCCTCTCCCTTCGCTGCGCCGCCTCCCAGCTCGTCGTCCGGCCCCGCCTCCGGCCGGATCCGGGCAGGAGCGCCCGGATCCGTCCATCTCTCTCACCGCCGGCCCGCTCGTCGCCGGAGCCGGCAACAGCCGCCGCCGCCGCCATGGCACTGCTCGGAGCCGCCCGCGCCCCGCTCGCCTCCAACGTGCCCGCGTGGGCCACCTCGCATGGGCCCCACGGCCCAGATCCCTGCCGACCTCCCCAAGGCCCAGTTGGGTAGGCCCAGCCCCGCCTCCCTTCGGCCCAAGGCCTCGCAGGTGAGCGAGCCCACCAGATTCCCTGCCTGTGCGTTGTATAACTATTAGATGCTCGATCTGTTTTTTTTCGTCTGTCAAAACTGCAAAGTCCCTGGGAAAAATCATCCATGATGCATAATTTGACCTGCTGTAACTTCTTGTGTGCTGCTCCGTTTTGTGCGTGTAATATGTCAAATTGTTCGCCCCGACGAGTACTTCATTTCATTCCATTGCATCATGTTCATTTGGGTCCATCTTGATGCCCGAATCATCGTTGCAAGAGTGCTTCATGATGTTGTCTGCCGTCTGTTAACAGAACTTGCTCTTTTGTCATTTTTGCCATGATTGATGTGTGCATCCTATGAGGTTGATGTCTACATGTGTTTTGAACTATGCCATGTCTTCTTTACAGAGGTGCTTACCATGTATTTTTTTGATCAATGTGGTGACTAGCACAAGCATGCAAACTAGGCATCATGATGTTACTGATTTTAGTCCCTGTTCTGCTGTTATTTTGATGCCATGTAAACTTGATGCTACAGAGAGATACATGCATATTTTGAGATACTTCAGTAAGGATGTTTTGAACATACGGTTATCCTACATCCATTCATGCCCCTGTTTGCAATTAAGGAGTAGTCGAGGATGTCATTTTCGTGCTCTACTTTTGCTTCAAAATGTTTCCTGGCAGATTGTTTACTTGTTATTCAATTTTTCCAAGGTTGTTGTAGTTGATCCTTGCATGCTATGAACTTGTTCTTGCCTTGGTTTGTTTCATAAACATGTCTTCTTGCTGATGCTATGCTTATCTTGTCATGCAATGACTTGTGGAGAGTGATTCCAGCTTGTTAAGTAGGGTACTTGCTGTTGCTGTTTTGTTAGTCTCAATCTGTTATTTGGTGATGCTATGTAAACCTGCTGCTACTAGTCATTCTATGCATAATCTGGAGATTTTCACTAAGGGTGTTTTGTTCTACATGTCATGCTATATCTATCCATGCCCCTGGTTGCATTTATAGCCGGCTGTAGATTGTTGTTATCTTGCTCCAAAGTTGTTTAGTAATGTTGCTGTCAGCCTGTTAACATTTAAGTTCAGTTGTTTCCATGTGTTTTGCTAGTGTTCCATGCACCTTATGAACTTGCTATTGCCATGCTTAGCTTCACAAGTATGTCTTCTTACTGTTGGTTGCCTTGCCATGCCACGTATTGCTCTGTGGTGAGTGGTACAAGCTCATCTACATGCCTACTTATTGTTGTTCCTGCCATGTATGAATCTGTAATATAACTTGCCATGTTTACATGGGTGCCATCATATCTTCTGATCCTTTTTGGCTCATGGTTAGTAAAGGACTTTTGTTCTATGCAATTAGTAGATTCATGCCATGCCTTTGTTTTCCATGATAAGTTCCTGTAACATGTTGTTTGATAGCTCTAAACATTGCAACCTGATGTTAATTTCTGCAAAGGCTGAACTGTTATCATTTGCAATCTTGCCATGTGTGTTTGAGCATGTTCTAGTGATTTCTGGAGATAGCTCAGTGTTCATGTTTTTTATGCTTTAGCTGTACATCATCCCCATGCCTTTTGTTGTCCTGTTGAGGTCCTATAGCATGTTGTTTTGGTCCTTGCAATATGCCTAGTTGCTGTTTTGGACAGATTGTTGCTATAACTTGTTTCGTGTGTGTGTTGAACCGTTGCTCAAGTTTGAGTGTGCTCTATATGGAACTTGCTTAGAATTGCATGTAGTTTCATATTATCATGTTGCATCCTTGTTTTGAGGTGTTTGCTTGATGTTTGTATGCATTTTGCATCAATGCCATGTTTAACTTGTTTTGCTCATATCTTCTAGGTTGTAGCTCCGAACTAAATGAACTTTATATGTAACTTGACTAGAATTTCGTGTAATTTCTCTTGGTGCATATTAACTTGGTGTTTAACAACTTGAACATAAGATTTATTCAGATCTGGACCAATTTCGAAATTTGCATATGAGGACTTACCGGAATTGTTATATGTTGTTTCCGGCCTCATTTAAACTTGCCTTGATGTGTTGCTCTTGTTTGCATCGTCTCTTGCCATGAGTAGCTTCATGTAGTCTTGTCTTGCATCATGCTTGTTTGTGCATCATGTCATGTTCATGTGTGGTGTGTTTACCATGTTGTGTGCTTCTTCTTGATAGTTCCCGTTTCGTTGCGATCGTGAGGATTCGTTCGTCTACGCTTGGTTCGTCTTCGTGGCTTCATCTTCTTCATGGACTCGTTCTTCTTCCTTGCGGGATTTCAGGCAAGATGACCGCTACCCTGGATCTCACTACTATCATTGCTATGCTAGTTGCTTCGTTCTATCGCTTTGCTACGCTACGTATCACCTGTTTATCAAGCCTCCCATATTGCCATGAACCTCTAACCTTTGACACCTTTCCTATGCAAACCGTTGTTTGGCTATGTTACCGCTTTGCTCAGCCCTCTTATAGCGTTGCTAGTTGCAGGTGAAGTTGAAGATTGCTCCATGATGGACAGGATTATTGTTGGGATATCACAATATATCTTATTTAATTAATGCATCTATATACTTGGTAAAGGGTGGAAGACTCGGCCTTTTGCCTGGTGTTTTGTTCCACTCTTGCCGCCCTAGTTTCCTTCATACCGGTGTTATGTTCCCGGATTTTGCGTTCCTTACGCGGTTTGGTGATTTATGGGACCCCCTTGACAGTTTGCTTTGAATAAAACTACTCCAGCAAGGCCCAACGTTGGTTTTACCATTTGCCTCACCACCACCTATACCCTTCCCTTGGGTCGGCCAACCCAAGGGTCATCTTTATTTTAGCCCCCCCCCCGGGCCAGTGCTTGTCTAAGTGTTGGTCCGAACTGAGCTGCCTGCGGGGCCACCTTGGGGCAACTTGAGGGTTGGTTTTACTCGTAGCTAGTCTCATCCGGTGTTGCCCTAAGAACGAGATATGTGCAGCTCCTATCGGGATTTGTCGGTGCATCGGGCGGCTTTGCTGGTCTTGTTTTACCATTGTCGAAATGTCTTGTAAACCGGGATTCCGAGTCTGATCGGGTCTTCCTGGGAGAACGTATATCCTTCGTTGATCGTGAGAGCTTATCATGGGCTAAGTTGGGACACCCCTGCAGGTTATAATCTTTCAAAAGCCGTGCCTGCGGTTATAGGCAGATGGGAATTTGTTAATGTCCGGTTGTAGATAACTTGACACCAGATCTGAATTAAAACGCATCAACCGCGTGTGTAGCCGTGATGGTCTCTTTTCGGCGGAGTCCGGGAAGTGAACACGGTTTCTGGGTTATGTTTGACGTAAGTAGGAGTTCAGGATCACTTCTTGATCATTGCTAGCTTCACGACCGTTCCGCTTGCTCTCTTCTCGCTCTTATTTGCATATGTTAGCCACTATATCATGCTTAGTCGCTGCTGCAACCTCACCACTTTACCCCTTCCTTTCCCTTTTAGCTTTGCTAGTCTTGATACCCATGGTAATGGGATTGCTGAGTCCTCGTGGCTCACAGATTACTACAACATCAGTTGCAGGTACAGGTTATGTGATGATCATGACGCGAGAGCGATGCTTGCTTGCATTGAGTTCTTCTGCTTCTTCTTCGATCAGGGGATAGGTTCCAGGTCGGCAGCCTGGGCTAGCAGGGTGGATGTCATTTGAGCTTCTGTTTGTGTTTCATCCGTAGTCGGATGTTGTTCTTATGTATGATGATGTTGTATTCGTGTGGATTTGTATGCCTCTTGTATGTATCCCCATCTATTATGTAATGTTGATGTAATGATATCCACCTTGCAAAAGAGTTTCAATATGCGGGTCTATCCTTGGTGGGACCTTCGAGTTCCTTTTGGATAGGGTCGCATATTGGGTGTGACAACACCCCGGACCATGGGCAGCCAAAGTATCACCTTCGGGCCCGGTCTCCTCTGCCCCTCGCACCACTCGTTGATCGGGAGAGGTCCTCCGGGACGACACCTCAGCGTCGTCTGCCTTGTCAGGAAGAGAGATTGGTGGACGCGTATCGCTCTCCATCATCTCCGGAAGAAGATCCCCCAAAGAGGAGGACTGTTGAGGAAAGCTGTGTGCCGGACTGTAAACATTCATTCTAAATGTTATCCTTACAGTAAGGGAGATAAACGGGATATGTCTAAAACACCCATGTACACTTATGATTCAGCTAAGGTCCTATCTTCATTGACCGATTGCGTGCAACGTTACCGCCGGACTAGAACACCCCGACCAGGATATTTTCTCCTGCTTAGAAGCTTCTCTCTTCAAGTCTTCGGAGGCGGTCCTCTTCTTCCCATGAGGATAAGGGATGTCAGTTTGCCCTTCCTTTCCACCCTCGGAAGTGGAAGTTCCAATCTCCCTGGATAAAGGGCCTGGCGCGCCTCTAGAATGAAGGTCGCCTTGGGTCTTCTCGCTCTCCTCTTCGTCTTCCCTCGCCAGCACTTGGTAGGGTGCCGGAGCTAGCATCCTTGTTAGCACTGGATCGGCTGAATCTTCGGGAAGAGGTGCCGGACACCTAATCCTCTCCGCCTTCTTTGTCCATCCCTGGCCAAGTATGGTTTTCTCAATATGGCTTTATGAGGAATTTAATTAAGCTATGTCCTGGAATCAGATACTTATCGGGGTATCCGGATGGTTATAGTCAAGGCTAGTGTCCTCTGTAGTATTCGGCCACTGTTTCCGTGCCTCGAAGAATAACTTCCACATTCCTTTGAGCGTCGTGCCAGGGAGGTATTGGAGGGGTCGTGGTCCTTCTGGGTTGAACTCCCACATGCGGAGAGGCTGTCGCTGGCATGGCAGGACCCGATGGATTAGCATTACCTGAATTATATTAATAAGACTAGTATCCTTTTCAATAAGGCTCCGGATGCGGCCTTGCAACGTCTTCACTTTATCGACGGATCCCCAGTCCATCCCCTTGTTAATCCATGATGCAAGCTATAGCGGAGGGCCGGGTCGGAACGCAGGTGTAGCCGCGCACTTGTTGTCGCGAGGTTCAGTGATGTAAAACCACTCCAGTTGCCACAAGTCGGAAGTTTCCGTAAAGGTGCACTTTGGCCAAATAGTATTGGTGAGTTTACTCACCATAGCTCCGATGCACTCCGTTTGTTTCCCATTGATCACCTTCGGCTCTACATTAAAGGTCTTGAGCCACAAGCCGAATTGTGGAGGTATTCGTAGGAAGGCCTCGCACGTAACAATGTATGCTGAAATATGAAGAAAAGAATTTGGAGCTAGATCATGGAAATCTAGACCATAGTAAAACATGAGCCCTCAAATGAAGGGGTGAAGAGTGAATCCTAGACCTCGGAGGAAGTGGGAGATGAATACAACCCTCTCATTGGATCTAGGAGTGGGAATAACCTGCCCTTGAGCAGGAAGCCTGTGGAGGATTTCCGCAGTCAGGTATCTTGCCTCCCGAAGCTTTGCGACATCCTCCTCTATGACAGAGGAGGCGACCCACTGGCCTCGAAGGCTGGGACTAGACATGATTGGGAAGCGCGAAGTGATTGGGTTGAACTTTGGGTGCTAGCACTCAAGGTGGGAGGGGTTGAGAAGGCCTGGCGTAAGGGAAGAAGGACGAGTCTCTGCTCCTTTATAAGGACAATGGATATCAAGCGTCCTCCGAGGCCTTAAAACATGCCTATTCCCAAGGAATCATGCCAACAGAACGGTTGGGTTACCAACACCCGTGTTGATGAGAATCCCGCAATAAGGGGACACGATCTCTGCTTTGACAAGACGTGCCAATGAAACCGCACCTCGAAATATGGAGCGGCAGGCTAAAAAATGGTTTGAATAATGAACGAACAGAGACGTGATGTCACGCTACGAAATGTTGTTAGCGGATTGGACTCGTGAAATATTATACTCTCTACGGTTGTGTGTGGTACTTGTTTTGCAGAGCCGGACACGATTCTTGTGTTCGAAGACTACTTTGGAGTATTCTGAGAAGGAATCCGCCTTGCAATGCCGAAGACAATCTCCACGCCGGACTCATTGTCATTGAAGCCTGGTTGAGGGGCTACTAAGGGAGTCCTGGATTAAGGGGTCCTCGGACAACTGGACTATATACTTTGGCCGGACTATTGGGTTATGAAGATACAAGACGAAGACTTCTTCCCGTGTCTGGATAGGACTCTACTTGGCGTGGAAGGCAAGCTTGGCGATTCGGATATGTAGATTCCTTTCTCTGTAACCGACTTTGTACAACCCTAGCCCCCTCCGATGTCTATATAAACCGGAGGGTTTAGTATCTATGGTTTAGCCATAACAGTCATAATCTCATAGGCTACACTTCTATGGTTTAGCCAATATGATCTCGTGGCAGATCAACTCTTGTAATACTCATATTCATCAAGATCAATTAAGCAGGAAGTAGGGTATTACCTCCATAGAGAGGGCCCGAACCTGGGTAAACATTGTGTCCCCCTGCCTCCTGTTACCATTAGCCTTAGACGCATAGCTCGGGACCCCCTACCCAAGATCCGCCGGTTTTGACACTGACAGTCCCCACCATGTATGTCTGCTAGCAGCTCGAGCCCCTATTCCCTGGAGATGCACCCGGAACGTCATTGGGACTCTTGCGATATAACTCACCATCCTTGATGCAGTATACTGTGGCTTGACGGGCCACGTGCTCGGCGTCCTCCTCCTTCTCTGGCAGGGTCCCTTGAAGCAAGTACATCTTTTACTCTTTGGTCCAGCACCCCTCCTGAGGCTCGAGCGCAAGCAGCAGGCGGGCTCTCGAGGGGTGGCCACAGGCTAGGGCACCCGTCTCGGGTGCCTGTGGCAAGCCCTCCTGAGGTGGTGCTGGAGTCATGGCGTGGGGGGTCGCAGACGACTTGAAGAGCTGCTCCTCAAACACCCCCGGCTCCTGAGGGAGCCTGCGGGAGGCTCTCTTGGCGATGTCATCCGTTTCCTTATTCGTTCCACGCGGCACGTGCTGCAGTTCCACACCCATGAACCGTTTCTCCATCTTGTGCACCTCTTCTAGGTACGCCTCCATGTGCTCCTCCTTAGGCGTGTATTCCTTGTTGGAGAAGTTGACGATGAGCTGAGAGTCGCCCTTGATGGTGAGGCGCTTCACTCCTAGCGCGGTCACGGCCCTAAGTTTGGTGAGCAAGCCTTCGAATTCTGCAATGTTGGTGGAGGCCTCCTCGCCCTGCTGGAAGCAGAGCTGCACTGCGTAGCAGAGCTTGTTCTTGGTGGGTGAGATGAGGACGGCCCCCACTCCTACGCCTTGTCGTGCAAACGCCCCATAAAAGTACATGATCCATCCATCCGGCTCTTCGTCTCCTGGCAGGAGGGAACGATCCTCGCCTACTCCATGGTCGGGAACGTCGGTCCACTCAGCCACTAAGTCTGCGAGGGCCGCACCCTTGATGACCCTGGTGGTGCTGAACTCGAGATTGAACGCCTGAAGCTCGATGTTCCATTTAGCAACTCGCTCGGCGGCATTCGGGCTCCGGAGCACCCTCTCCAGAGGGTACGCTGAAACAACCTTGATGGGGTGGCCTTGAAAGAGTGGCGCAGTTTCCGGGAGGCGACCAAGAGTGCGAGCAGGAGTTTCTGAGGAATGAGGTAGCGTGCCCAGGCCTCCCTCGGTACCGTGCAGACAAAGTAGACAGGGTGCTCGACAAGGGGGGAGGTATCAGCGGAGTCTTGTCCTTCGTGAGGGCGCGAGTTCTCCATGGCTTCATGAGGGCCGCCCTCGGGAGCCTTGGTGGCCGCAGGGTCGATCTTGGCCTCAGGAGGAATGTCGACCATCGGGTCGGTCGAGGCCCTAGATGTTCCGTCCTGACGGTGTTGTGCCTTGCTCGGTGGTTGTGCATCCTGCTGAGGCTTCTTGGACGGGCGTTCCTTCCTGAGTGCCACCAGGGCGGCGCTGGCTGAGTGAGTGGTGGCTGCCAGATAAAGCACCAAGGGCTCCCCCTCGGCTTCATAGCCCGAGGGCTATAAGTAGGGGGGAGGGAGGGCTGCGGCAAAGCTTGCGTGCTTTCTCCCACTCTCTCTTCTTCCTCTGCTCTCTCCTCCATAGCCGCCAATGCTGCTCCGTGCTGCCGCCATGGTGCCGTCGCCGTTCGTCACCGATGCACCCCTCCTCCTCACACGGCCTACCCGAAGCCATGGCACATGAAAAGGGCGGCGATTCGGAGGGGTCGACAGTGATTGAGGATCACATCTCCTTCCTCCGTGACACGCACCAGATGCCCAACGCGGCATTCGTCAAGGCGCGGGTTCTGCCGGAGGAGGAGATCTCGCCGGCGCCGAGGGGGAATGAGCGGGTCGTCTTCCGCTCGCACTTCCTCCGCGGCTTCGGCCTTCCGATTAGCGGCTTCCTCCGCTCCTTCCCTGACTTCAACAACCTCCAACCTCATCATCTCATGCCCAATGCCGTGACCTTGCTCTCCGCCTTCGTCACGGCGTTTGAGGGCTACATTGGCATCCTCCCCACACTCGAGCTGTGGGGAGCGTTCTTCTACGGGAAACTTGGCACCTCTGCCAAGGATACGGCGGCCGAGTGCGGCGGGTTCGTCGCGGTACGCCGGCTGGTGAAGCAGAACGCCTTCCCCGTCATCAAGCTGGCACAGTCCATGAAGATGTGGCAGCAGTCCTACTTCTATGTCGAGAACATCGATCCGCCTGCCGACTTCCTCAACCTGCCAGCCTACAAGGCGGGCCCTCCCACCGGGCTCCGGCCTAACTGGGGCTACAAGCCAAAGCCGGTGTTGCCAGACGCAGCGGCCGCCATCGGCCGACTCGGGGTGCTCCAAGAGTCGGAGGGCCTTGTGGCCTCCGACCTCCTTTTTGCCTTCGTCGAGCACTGAGTTCTCCCGCTCCAGCGCCGCCCTCATCCAATCTTCCGGATGAGCGGGCACCGCGACCCCAGCTGGCTGTGCACGAAGAAGATGCCGACTGTTGAGGTCACGCGGATGGTGAATGAGATCTCTGACCTCAAGGTGTCGGAGGTAGAGTGGCGGTAGGGAAGCGGCCGTACTCGCGCGACGATCCGCCGCCTATTGTAAGTTTCTTCATCTCTTCCTTCCGCTCTGTTTTTTCAGTCTTGTTCTTGTTGTGATGCGACTCCCTTCTGGAGTGCAGATTTATATGTCCAAGGCGACGGCCGTCATCGTGGGGCCGGGTGGTGACTACCTGCCGGACAGGGCGGTGAGCGACTTGGACGACCGCGACTTGGGGGTGGCCGCCTTAGCGGATGATGCAACAGGCGGTGGCGGCAGAGCAGGCGGCTCCGAGGAGGGCGACGGCATGGAGACTTGGCCCGACGAGGACGACGATGAAGATGAGCCGCACCCCGCCCGGAGCACCGCCAACACCGATGCATGCCCCTCTACTGGGCCGCCCACCCGTGGTGGCAAACGCATGCGGAAGCAGGGCGCTGCCCTGTTTGGCAGCGCCCCGAAGAAGCCCAAGAACCCGGCCGCGGCGACCAGGCGGAAAGAAGCCGCGGCCAAGGTGGCCAAGCATCAGAGGCAGCCGAAGGTGCCAGTCATGGTGTCGGCGTAAGTATTATTTCCATGCTTTCCATCTTTTCGCCGATCTAGCCTAAAAAACTTTTCTGACTTGTCTTCTTATCTGAGTGCTCCGCTGACTCTCAAGAAGTCGGGCGCCGCCTTGGTCATCAGGTCAGCAGCGACTTCCTCCTCCAGCCGGCGAATCGACCCGGTCGCCGACCTCTAGGACGTGACAGAGCGGAATGCGCAGGAGGCGCGCGAGGAAGAAGCCGATTGTTCAGCGAAGGCGGAGGCGGACAGGGCCAGAACGTCCATGGAGAGGAGGCTGGCGCAGGCGATGGCCGAAGCCGCGGAGAAGGAGCAGCTCGTGGAAGTTGTGCGCCGCCAAGAGCCGCTGCTCGTGACACCCCTGAACACCGCGCCACCTCCTCCTGATTTTGAGGCGACAACCAGGGGAGCCGGCGATGAGCATCCGATCCCGGAGCGGGAGGGCAGCGACGTGGCCATGCCAGAAGTCCTTGTGCCGCCGCCACCGACTACCAGGACGCAGGACTAGCAGCCGGACAAGCCGCGGGTGCCACTAGTTGGGGACGCGGTGGTCATGGACCTGATTCCTGAGGTCTGTTCACCCGCGCGCCGCCGCCATGAGAAGGCGGCCTCAGCACCGCGGCCGCAGGAGGCCGGTGCTATGAGCTCATCGGTCCCGACACCGAGGCGACCAGCGCCGTGCCTGCTGGCTGGATACATGGGGGCGGGACGGGTGCCCTGAACCAGACGTCCCTTGACGTCCAGGGCAAACTCCGGGCTGAAGCCGAAGCCCTTAAGCGCTACATAGAAGCCTTCCCGGAGTCGCGGGCAGCCATCCGCGTAAGTTTTCTTTGTTTTTTGATCTTCTTGCTTTCTTCGTGGGGGCGCACTAGCGCACCCACTGGGTGTAGTCCCCTAGTTTTGGGCCGGCTGCTGAGCAGGCGGTCAAGAACTTTAACTTGTATGTGTCAAATGTTGACTTTATCTGATATTTCCTCTGTAGGACTACCACAATCTTCACGCGGTCACCTTCAACTCCAGGGTCCGGGAGCTGGAGTCGCAGACCGCCCGTCTGACTGAGAGTCGGAGTAAGCCCTGACTTCCTTTCTTTGCGGGGTTGCGCTGGCGCACCCGCGGGCTGTAGTCCCCGAGGTTCGGACCAACTGCTGAGCAGTTGGGCCGAATCTCCTCAGTGGTTCTTCCTTTGTTAATTTCTTCTTCTCTGCGGGGGTGCGATGTGCACCCACGGGTTGTAGTCCCCGAGATTCGGGCCGACTGCTGAGCAGTCGGGCCGGATCTCCCCAGCAACTGTATCCCGCTTTGTCTTTTAACTGATGCTCTTTGTTCTTTCCCTTTTTTCAGAGGCCAATGCCACATTGCAGCAGCAGCTGGGCAAAGCCAACACCACCCTGCGCGGCAAGGAGGCGGAGTGCAGCAAGCTGACCGAGGAGCGAGACCGGCTGGTCGCCAAGCTCGCCGAGCAGACGGAGGCTCTCAAGGCGGCTCAGCGGGAGGTGAAGGCGAAGGAGACTGATCTCCTCGCCGAGTTTGAAACCGTGCGCGCCGCCTGGGCCGACAAGGAGGCGCAGAAAACGGCCTGCTTGTTTCTTGTTCATTATCTTGAGATGCCGGTCTTTGTCTAAGCCGACTGCTTGTTTCTAACCGAGGACTTGGTCGATGGTGAGTTTTTATTCTTCTTGTTCATTATCTTGAGCTGCCGGTCTTTGTCTAAGCCGACTGCTTGTTTCTGACTTTGTTTTTCCTTGCCTTCTGCCCGAGCAGATTTCTTCCTGGGTCACTCCGCCGCCGCGAGCCAAGCCATTGAGGCCCAGCGCGAGGAGCGGAGGGTGGAAG
>NC_041391.1:460497675-460536079 GCF_002162155.2 Triticum dicoccoides
CAGGCCTGTCTTCCGCCCGCCCATCAAGTGCTGCACCATCTTCATCGCATCGGGGCCCAGGCGATTTCCGCCCTCGGGCCAGGCTTGTCGGCTCCGCGCACTCCAAGCGGGACCACCGACTGGCTGGAGGTTGCGGCCGACCGCCTGGAGGCCTGGAAGGGCTCTGCAGCCCGGGCAGGAGCGCGCCGCATCCTTGAGTTCGTCAAGGCATGGTATCCTAGGCTAGACTTAGTCAATTTGGCCACATTCTGGCTGGAGGCGCAGGAGGAGCTGGCGGCGGTGGAGGCCGAGCTTATCAACAGGGCGGCGACGATCGCCGACTTTACCGACACCAGCATCTTCGTGCCGGAGGCGGTCGAAGAAGGCGCCGAAGCGCCGCAGGAGTGGCTCGGGCTGAATCCGGACGACAGCGAGGACTCGGCCGAAGTCATCGACTCCAGTGACGAAGGGGAGGAGGAGGAGGAGGAGGAGGATAGCGATGTTGACATGCCGGAGGCTGGTGCGGATGATCAGCCCCACCCCGACCGGGCCTCAAGCAACGACCCGTGCTTCAAGGCGCTGACCGCTACTGGGGGCGCCAGGTGGTGACCGACTAGCCGCCCGTTCCTCCGATAGACGCTGCCGACTCCGTGATCCAGCGCTCCGCCGCCCCGAGTGCCGCCGCTGACTCCGGTGCCCAGCCGGAGCCGTCTGCTGTGCCAACCGGCATAGCTGACTCCATCATCGAGCCGGAGCCGCCTGCTGCACCACCTGGCGCCGCCGACCCCAACGTCCAGTCGGAGCCGCCTGCCGCGCCAACCGGCGCAGCTGACTCCGTCATCCAGCCGGAGCCGTCTGCTGCACCAACTAGCACCGCCGACTCCAGCGCCCAGCCGGAATCCTCCGCTGCTCCCTAGGGTGTTTATCTTTTCTTTTCATACTTGTTGGTATGGACATTTTTGTTAAATTCGCACAATGCCACCCGGGGGGTGTATATCAAACTTTGCTGAATGCTGGCCGATGGGCCTTTATCTATGTAAATATTCTATCACAAGTTTATGCTTTGTTTCACCGACCTCTAACTTTCCCTGCCTGTACTCCTTGCTTTTTTTCTTTGCCGCCCTCCCTTAGCTATCCTCTTGCCAGCCAAGCAGCCGCTCTCCGGACTACGGCTGGTTTGAGTACTTAGCTTTTTTGCGGGAGGGCAAGTACTTAGCCGTTTGGAGGTTTTGGAAGGGGAGGTAGAGGCCGGCCGGCCGGCTACTCGGCAGCTGGCCGGGCAGGTATGGTGCCGACCTCAGCTATATGCACTTTTTCCTTAACCATTTTTCATGTGGGCACTGTCTTGCCGCCTCTACCCACCATGCAGTCGCTCTGCAAACTGTGGCTTCTGACAGAAGAAGTTTTGGGTTCCAACACATTACTAGTCCGGCTACAGGAGGCAGCATATAGTAGAAGGCGGCAAACCTCCGGGCCGACTGGTCGACCCGGTGCTAGGCGGAAGTAATAGCAAGGCACACATATGGGCATAACGCTTATCATATAGATAGAGGAAGGGTAGTCCCCGAGTTCGTCTCGGGGGGCCCAGAGTCTTTGTACATAATACAAAAGGTAGCGTGATACATACTCCTTTCAACTGTAAAATCTCCGGAGGAGGTTTGCATTCCACGGCCTCTCCGTCTCCTTGCGTGAATCATCTCTTTTGCATGCTCTGGGCTTCTGAGCGTCAATTAGATAGTAGGAGTCGTTGCCCAGCACCTTGCTGATGATGAAGGGGCCTTCCCAAGGCGTCGAGATCTTGTGTTGGCCGGCTATTCGCTGGATCAGCCGGAGCACAAGGTCTCCCTCTTGGAAGGATCTTGGCTTCACCTTGCGGTTGTAGTATCGGTGCAGATTTTGCTGGTAGATGGTGGACCGGTTGAGCGCCAACAACCGGCCCTCTTCCAGCAGGTCGACGCCGTCTTCTCGTGCCTCCTTGGCGTCTGCCTCGGTGTACATGGTGACTCGTGGGGAGTCGAACTGTATGTCCTTCGGGATGACGGCTTCAGCACCGTAGACGAGGAAGAAGGGCGTGAAGCCGGTCAACTTGTTTGGAGTTGTGCGCAGGCTCCATAGGACGACCGGCAGCTCGTCGAGCCAGCAGCCGACTGAATGCTCAAGAGGCTCGACCAGTCGGGGCTTGATGCTAGACAAGATGAGGCCGTTTGCTCGCTCAACCTGGCCATTGGACTGCGGGTGGGCAACGGACGCTATGTCCAGTCGTATGCCCTGTGTCGCGCAGAAACGAGCCAAGGCTCCTTTGGAAAAGTTTGTGCCATTGTCGGTGATGATGCTATGCGGTATGCCGTACCGAGTGGTGATGTCGGCGATGGAAGTCACGACTGTCGGCCCATTCAGCTTCTTGATTGGCTTGGCCTCTATCCACTTGGTGAACTTGTCCACAGCGACAAGCAGATGAGTCATTACCGCCTCGGGCTGTCTTGAATGGCCCCACCATATCTAAACCCCAAACAGCAAAGGGCCAAGCAATGGGAATAGTCTTGAGTGCAGAAGCTAGCAAATGTGGCTTGGAGCGGAATCTCTAGCACCCCTGGCACTTCTGGACCAATTCTTTGTCCTCCTCAAGAGCAGTTGGCCAGAAGAAGCCATGGCGAAAAGCTTTGGCCACGAGTGCTCTTGAGGCCATGTGGTGACCACATTCACCCTGGTGAATATCTCTGAGGATTGCTTGTCCCTGGTCCGGCTACACACAGCACTGGTACACGCCAGTGACACAGTGCCGAACCAGCTCTTTGTTGACTATGTAGTAGGCCACCGCCCGCCGTTGCACTTGTCGGGCCATGGTCTCGTCAGCTGGCAGCTCTTTGTTTACCAGGAATTTGAGGATGGGTTGAGCCCATGATGGTGCTACTATTTCTCCGAATACTACAACAACAACTTGCACGAGGGCGGTTGGGATGGGAGGCGGTGGGTTGGAGTCGGCTGTCACCTGCTGTCTTAAAGGAGTCCCCGGTTCGACTGCTGCAGACCCTAGGCCTGGTTCTGGAATTCCCGGGCCGGGTGTGACGGCTGCAGTCCCCGGGCCGCCTGCCAAAGTCTCCGCGCCGGCTTCTAGTGTCCTCAAGTCGTATCCGACTGCTTCAGGAGGGGCCGGCATGAAGATGGTGTCGGACTCTGGAGATGGCTTGACAGATGGCTTGAGGAGGCGCTACAAGGCAATGCTGGCTGGTATCGCCTGTCGGGTCGAGCCGATCCGTGCCAAGGCATCTGCTTGCTCATTATCATTTCTTGGCGCATGAAGGAACTCGCACCCGTGAAAGTATCCATGGAGTTGCTGCACGAGGAAGCAGTAGCTTGCCATATTCGCGTCCTTGGCGTCCCAGTCGCCTGACGACTGCTGGACCACCAAGTCAGAGTCACCATAGCACAGGATTCAGCGAATGCCGAGTTCCTTGGCAAGCCGGAGTCCGTGTATGAGTGCCTCATATTCTGCTACGTTGTTGGAGGCGGCAAAATGGACTTGCAACACATATTTGAGCTTGTCGCCTTTGGGAGAGGTGAGGACGATGCCGGCTCCCAGACCGGTGCGCATCTTCGAACCATCAAAATGCATTTTCCAATGGGTTGAGTCTGGTCCTGGCGGTAGGTACTGGGTCTCGGCCCAGTCGACGAGGAAGTCGGCCAACACTTGTGACTTGATGGTGGTGCGAGGCTGGTAGTAGTTGGTGTAGGGGGCCAGATCAATAGCCCATTTGGCCACTCGGCCAGAAGCATCCCGGCTTCCAATGATCTCAGCAAGCGGAGCCGTGCAGACGACGGTTATTGGGTGCTCTTGAAAGTAAGGCTTCAACTTCTTGGCGGTAAAGTGCACACCATAACACATCTTCTAATAATGTGGGTAGTTTTGCTTGGAGGCGGACAATACTTCACTCAAGTAATATACCGACATCTGGACCGGCAATGCTCTGCCCTCCTCCTTGCGCTCTACCACAATGACTGTGCTGACAGCCCGACTGGTGGTAGCGATGTAGAGGAGCATAGGCTCCTTCTCAGTCAGAGCTGCCAGGATAGGCGGGGTTGCCAACATCTTCTTGAACTGGGAAAAGGCTTCGTCCTCATTGTTGTTCAACTAAAAAAAAGTGGTCTTCTTCATAAGTTGGTACAGAGAAAGAGCCTTCTCACCCAGCCGACTGATGAAACGGCTAATTGATGCCAGGCAGCCGGTGAATTTCTGCATGTCCAGCAGTCGGGAGGGCACCTGCATCTTCTCAATGGCCTTGATCTTCATCGGGTTGCACTCTATGCCGAGCTCTGAAACTAGAAAGCCAAGAAGCTGGCCGGCTGGTACTCCAAAGACACATTTCTCCGGGGTTGAGCTTGATCTGGAATCGGCGCAAGTTCTCAAAAGTTTCCTTGAGGTCTTCTAGCAGCGTGCCACGCTTCTCCGTCTTCACCACCACATCATCCACATAGACATGGGCATTTCTGCCAAGTCGCTTGAGGAGGCACTTCTGCATGCAACGCTGAAACGTGGCGCCGGCATTTCTCAAGCCGAACGTCATGGTGAGGTAGAAGAAAGCTCCAAATGGCGTGATGAAGGCGGTCTTCAGCCTGTCAGCCGGGTTCAGCCTTATCTGATGATACCCTGAGTATGCATCCAAGAAACTCCATGGCTCGCATCCGGCTGTGGAGTCTATCACTTGATCAATTCTTGGTAGAGCAAAGGGATCTTTGGGGCAGGCTTTGTTGAGGCTGGTATAGTCAATACACATGCGCCGCTGCTTATTCTTCTTCAACACTAGGACTGGGTTGGCCAGCCACTCTGGAAAGAACACTTCCATGACGAATCCGGCTGCTAGAAGCCAGGCTATCTCTTCTCTGACAACTCTTCTCTTCTCTTCCGATAGGCGGCACAAGGGCTGCCTGACCGGCTTGGCGTCAGGTCAGACATGTAACTTGTGCTCTGTGAAATCCTTCGGAACACCCGGCATGTCTTTGGGAGACCATGCGAAGATGTCCCGATTCACACGGAGGAAATCAATGAGCTCGCTTTCCTATTTGCTGTCAAGGTTTGCACCTATGATAGCATGCCTCTCCAGGTGCTCCGGGTCCAAGGGTATCTTCTTTGTTTCCTTGGCCGGCTTGAACGAGCCCTCGTCTTCCGACTCCTGGGGGATGGGTGACATTTCCGGCTTCTTGCCTGCCAACGCCACCACCAGGTCAAGCAGTCATTTCTCAGCTGCAATCACGAGGGACTCGGCTAGCCGGCTGCTATCTGCGGCGCAAGCGACCGACTTCTTGTAGTCTCCGACTATGGTCAGGATCCCCTTGGTACTCGGCATCTTCATCTTCAGGTAAGCGTAGTGGGGGACTGCCATGAACTTGGCCAGAGCTGGTCGGCCAAGCAGTGCATTGTAGGGGCTCTCGAGGTCCACCACTTCAAACCAAACTGGCTCACGACGGAAATGATTCTTGTCTCTGAAGAGAACATCAATCTGGGTCTTGCCGATTGGTGAGCAGGAAAGGCCAGGGACTATGCCATGGAATACAGTCCGACTGGGGATGAGATGCGTCTGCTTGATTCCCAACTTCTCCATCGTGTCATGGTACAGGATATTGATGCTGCTGCCGCCATCTATCAAGACTCGGAGAAACGTGCTGCCCGCCTCTCCGTTGCAAAGGTAGCATCTAGGACCAGGGCGTATGGACCTGGGGAAGGCATCACTTCTGGGTGGTCGGCCCTGCTCCAACTGATAGGCTTCTCAGACCAATGCATGAATTCTGGAGTGTTGGAGGCCACTGCTTGCACTTCTTGTTGTTGTTGCTGTCTACTGCGTCTGTCATCGGCCATGCTGGTGAACACAACATAAGCTCCGTGTTCCTCTGGGTACTCGTCTTTTATGGCGCCGACTTGTCGGGCCGGCGGCTACTGGGGCTAAGGAGGCGGCGGTCCGACAGGCGGAGGAGGCAGGAGTCCATCTCTATTGGTGATTCTGGCGAGCTAGTGACACTTCCGAGTGGTGTGGTTGGACGGCTTTGTGCCGCTATGGAACTTGTAGGGTGCATCTAAGGTCTGCTCATAAGAGAAGGCTGGCAACCAATTGGACTTGCCGCTCTTCTGCCGCTTGGGTGCTGGCTGCCCTTCTGGCTGCTGATCCTCGATTGTCGCTACTTGCCGGCTGGTGGAAGCCGGCTGGGTGGCCTTCCGCTTATTGTCTCTTGGTTGCTGTCGCCGACTGGTCTCACCAGCCTGAGTTTGAGGGGCCCGAGGTGCCACCTTGCCGGATGCATCCACTAGGATTTCCGCCTTCATGGAGGAGTCGGCCGTGGCGTGTTTGTCGGCGATGATCAGCAGCTCGTCAAGTGTTGCAGGCTCGTCGCGGAGGAGTCGATGCTTGAGGAGGGTGCCCTCTCGGCACCCGGCGGTGAAGTACTCGATTGCCTGCACCTCGTGCACGCCTTCAGAGGAGTTGCACAGCTCGGCCCAGCGCGTGAGGTAGTCGCGAGTCGATTCCCTGGGCCCTTGGACGCACAAGGAGAGCTGTCGGGGCTTGGGAGGCCGCTTGTAGGTGCTGGTGAAGTTGCAGATGAAGGCCTTGGTGAAATCGACCCAGCTGTTGATGCTGCGGGGCTTCAGGCTGTTGAGCCATGTCCAGGCTGTGCCCTGAAGCATGAGTGGGACATACTTCACGGCAACACGCTTGTTGCTGTTTGCGATGCTGATGGCTGTCGAGTAGTCGACCAGCCAATCCTCCGACTTCACGGAGCCGGTGTACTTGAGCGTATCTCGTGGGAGGGTGAACCCCTTGGGAAAGGGTTCATCTCGGATACGTGGGCCGAAGCAGGGCGGACCCAACGCGTCCTCTTCTTCTAGCGCCAGGGATCGGTTGAGGTGGTCGATCCTATGGCGGGCATCGTTCTCTATGACTCCCTCTTGGTGGCCAAGGAGGTCGCCGAGTGTCTAGTGCGTGACAGCCGGCGGAGTGGGATGTCTTGCTCCGTGAGGCGGAGGATCGCCTCGGCGCTCCTTGGCTCGAGGGTGGCCATCTTCGTCATGCTCGATGGAAAGGCGAGTCTGGCTTCGGCTAGCCGCCAGCTCATTGCCTCGTCTTCCGCGGGCGCCGCCAATCGGCGTCCGGGATGTCGTGCCGTGATCTTGGCGAAGGGGCGGCTCTTCATTCGGCGGGGCGGGCTCTTCAGCGCGGCAGCCAGCTTCGTGCAACGTGGCAGCCGCGTCTAGGAGCTGCTGGACTCGCTCCATCATGTGGCGACGCTCGTCGTCCTCGTATTTGTCCAGTTCGTCCGTCACCGCCTGGGCGGCCCGGATGTTTTCTGCAGGTGTGGGGTAGACGGGGCATTCTACCCCGAACATGCTGGCGATGGTCCCGCCACGCTTCCGTACAGGGCCAATGCGGCTAGGCCCCCAGGCGCCAGCGTCCCACTGACGGCTCGGTCCATCTCGCGCCGATAGGCGTCCGAGAGGCGTGGCATGCTGGCCAGTCGGCCAGCACTCGCGAGGAGCTAGATGCGGCGCACCTCCAGCGTCTCAGCATCCGCGTCTTCTGGGATGGGTGCCGTCAGCTCTCGCAGCACCGCATCGAGTGGGTCTCGAGCGTCTCCAGCCAAGCGCTCGCCACTGTTAATGGCGAGAACCTCCGTGACGGTGCTCTCACCACTGTGCTTGCGAGGAGGCGGCTCGTCGTAGATCACCACATTGGTGGGGAATGCGTCAAGCGACGCCATGTCGGAGTCGATGATCATCGGGTTGGAAGACCCAATAGACTCCAGGTCCACAGCAGGCTCGTTGGTGACGTCAAGCTGGTCAAGGAGGCTGACGAGGCGGTTCTTGGTGCAGCCGGTGCCCGCGTTGGAGGCCGGCTCGTCGGAGAGGTGACTCTCACCAACGAGGACGGCGAGGCAGCTCGCCGTGCAGGCGATCTCCACGCCATGCAGGGCGTCGAGGCTGACGCCGTCGGGCGTGCTAGGCTGGCTTCGCTCACCAGGAAGGAACAGGGTTCCCATCCAGAGCAGATCTCCGGGAGACGGTGCACCTCGCCCCACGGTGGGCGCCAAATGTCGGAGTTGGGTGCGATATATGCCAAAGGATGGCTTATCATGGTGGGAGCGAGTAGAACGTCCCCGGTGCCCGGAAGCCGGATGAGGCGTAGACACGAACGCCGGCGTACTTTACCCAGGTTCGGGGCTCTCCTAGGAGATAACACCCCTAGTCCTGCTCTGCGGGGTCTGCGCATGATCACTAAAGGCACAAGTGATACAAAGTTGCTCCTCGAGCTGTATGCTAGAGGTAGGAGAAGGCAAGGCTGGCTCTCTCCTGCTCTAAGAATGTGGCTAGGTCTAATGGGGTGGGTACCCTTTGCATGGGTGCCCTATGGGTTTATATAGGCCTACCCCCCCGGGGTACAATGGTAATCTGGTCGGCTGCTGGGCCCGGTTGTCAGCGTCTCCGGCCTCCGACTTCTCTGCTGACTACTGGGGCCCGCCGCCTGGCGGGCCCCGCCGACTGGTCCGGTACGGAGCTGACAGGCCGCTCCCACCGCTGGCGGTTCTGGTTGGTGGCTGCTCATTGTAGTCGTGCTGCTAATGACGTTGGCTTGGTCAGCTCAGTGTGGCTACAGTCCCGCCGCCTGGTGGGAGATCACTGTAGCCACACCTGGTCTCATGAGGTTAATTGCGCGCTTGCTTCGAGGGAGGGGACGGCCGCCTGCGGTAGGCAGGCCCTCTCCTGGTCCGATTGGTTTGGCGTGCACCGTCTTCTGGGATGTCACTGCCTGGTAGGGCCCGTAGCCAGCGGGCCGTACTGACTGACCGTCGTGGGGAGCAGAGCTCCGCCTGCCCAGAGTGACGTCAAGGGAGGGTGGCAACAGTGCCACGCCGTGCGGAGATCTCCACCTATACGGGCAACTGTGTCCATGCCAATCCCAGGATTCGGGGGTGAGGGCCTCACTGTAGCCACACCCCATCTCGTCCTCCTTATGGGGGCACAAACTCTGAGGGTGCGCGGTGGCCGCCTGCTCGATGCCGTCTTCCCTAGAGGCCGGCCGGCTGGAGCCGGCCGCTAGTGATGCCGTCTGCTGGGGATTGGCCGCCCTCTGGTGGCCGGCCATTGAGCTAGCCGGCCCCCAAAAGGCGGAGCTTTAGCTTGGGGCACAGCTAGGCGAAGCTGGCCCAAAGTCTTTGATAAATCTAGGTACTCGGATGAGGCTACCCGTGGCCCATTACTCCGACATTTAGCCATGGTGGGGGCGAGTTTCTGGCGATCAGCGGTTAAGAACTTGTCTAGAAGAGGGTGATTCGACTCGAGGCGCAGGGCGCGAAAGCCGGGCAGAGGGTTCTCATCAGCCGGAGAACTGTCTTGGCAATAGAACCATGTCTCGTTCCAGTTTTTGCGGTGGCTTGGTGGATTCGCGTAAGGAAAGATGGCGTCTCTCCGTCGTTGGATTGAGACCCCATCGAGCTCCAAATTAGGTGCATTGGCATATTCGTTCTGGCGGTTCAAATAAAACAACTCACTGAAGAGTAACAAGCTGGGCTCTTCTTCAAGATACACCTCACAGAACACTTGAAAATTGCAAATATTAGACATGGAATTGGGTCCGATGTCTTGAGGACGGAGGTCGAAGAAGTGCAGCACATCTCTAAAGAATTTCGAACCGGGTGGCGAAAAGCCCCAGATCAAGTGATTAGTGAAAACGACGACTTCCCCTTCTTTAGGTTGAGGTTTTTCTTCTGTTGGATCAGGAGCGCGGTATGACATGAATTCCTTCTTTGGCAGATAGCCAGTTTTCACAAAATCGTCAAGAGTACTATCAGTGATGATGGATGGGACCCAGTTGCATGAAGTGCTTGTTTTGGGCGGCATTGTGAAGAAGGAGCCTAACAAAGAGTGAAATTGCTGGTTCAAAATTTAAGCCGGAGGAAAAACATTACAGTGCATATTCAAGATGGCGGCTTATAAAGGGGCCTAATGGTATATGGCTAACTTATGTCAGGTTTTTTAAACCGCCATGAGCCGCCATGAGCAGTCAATTTATTTAAGCTTCCATGAGTGGTTAAGGTTATCTATTGAGCATTACAATTTTAAGACGGTGATAAGAGCCGCCATGGCTAGGTGGATCTAACAAAATACAGTTTTTGCCTAAGTGTTACACAAACAAGTTTCAAAGGCTGCAGCTATTATTTTGGATCAATGGCTGTTCAGGAAAAGAAAATAAATTTAACCTAAAAACCAGTACAGATGAGTTCATGAGCTCTCACAAGATCTTTTCTTCCAGTAAAGGGGATCTACTGGTGTCAAAAAGTGGAAACAAAACTACTACCACATTGGTTGGACTTTGTTTTCAGATCAAAGAGGCTCGCGGTACGAGAATGTAAGATGAACTACGATGAACTACGAAGAACACACAGGAACTCGCAAACCCTAATGCAGATTTGAGGTATGAGAAGGCAGAGACTTATAGCTACAGATCTACTACGGAGGGTCGCCGTCGTTCTCTGGATCGACTCAGGTTGATGCAGCGGTTGAGGTCGAGGAAGACGAGGTGCTCTACATCGGCGGCGGAGCTCGAGCGGCAGAAGGGTTGCGACAGGAAGAAGATGATGGAAAGGGGGAGAGTGGGGAAAGACCATCGTGCCTATTTATAAGGAAAGGCTCTTAAGTGGTGCGAAAAACGAGGATGCTAAAAATACGGTTATCCAGCTATAGGACGCCTCGATTCTCAGGATGGTCATTAAGATAAGGATCCGTTGAGATATGTTGGACAAAGTGTGGGTTAAAGACAGATGACATCATGGAGGGTTACCACAGATCCAGAGGATGACTTCATGGCAGGTTACAAAACTTTCGTACAAACGAAGAGCAGAAGATTTTTTTTGAGTATTTAAGATTGACATGAACCAGTTCAAATCAATCTGGGGACTAATGTTGGGGATATAACTATTAGGTATGACCCGCCCAGGAGGGGCCGGGTTATACCTATGACGACTCATGAAGCCCAAGATGATGCTTCAAGATGGCGGTTCAGTTATGGGCCCAAAGCCCAAAGGCGACTTAAGGCCCGTAGAGATAAACCGCCATATGTATATAACTTGTATTGTAAGGCAAGAATAGAGAGAGACCGATCCGGACACTGTTTATGAGCAGGCCAGGACTCTGTGAGCCGTTGGGCGTCGACCTCTGTACATAAAGGGATGACCCGGCGGCGGTTCAGGACAAGTAACATCAAAGCGAGAAATAGGTCAAGCGGATTCGCTCCCTGGTAATCAAGACATAAGCAATCCCACCTCAAACTAGATTAAGCCATTACCTTCACCGCAAGGGGCCAAACCAGTATAAACTCCCGTGTCCTTTGTCCCGTTTTAACCCCTTTAAGCTTGCGATGGCTCCACGACAAGTCCTTTCACTAGGACATCTAACGTGACAATTCCACGACACTTATGATGAAACTACTTCTATGCCTGATACTACTGTGCCATTAGGTGAATATCTTGATGAACAACTTGCTAGGGCCAGTGTAGCACCTTCAGAAGAGGTGTCTAGAGGGGGGGGTGATTAGACACTAAGTACCAAAGTTGCAGTTTTTAACTTCTTTAAGTTTAAGTGGAGTTTAGGCACAAGTTTAACATTCACAATATATAACAAGAAAGCATGCAAAGAGTATATGAGCAGCGGAAAGTAAAGCATGCAACTTGCAAGAATGTAAAGGGAAGGGTTTTGGAGGATTCAAACGTAATTGGAGACACGGATGTTTTTGTCGTGGTTCCGATAGGTGGTGCTATCGTACATCCACGTTGATGGAGACTTCAACCCATGAAGGGTAACGGTTGCGCGAATCCACGGAGGGCTCCACCCACGAAGGGTCCACGAAGAAGCAACCTTGTCTATCCCACCATGGCCGTCACCCACGAAGGACTTGCCTCACTAGCGGTAGATCTTCACGAAGTAGGCGATCTCCTTCCCCTTACAAACTCCTTGGTTCAACTCCACAATCTTGTCGGAGGCTCCCAAGTGACACCTAGCCAATCTAGGAGACACCACTCTCCAAGAAGTAACAAATGGTGCGTTGATGATGAACTCCTTGCTCTTGTGCTTCAAATGATAGTCTCCCCAACACTCAACTCTCTCTCATAGGATTTGGATCTGGTGGAAAGAAGATTTGAGTGGAAAGCAACTTGGGGAAGGCTAGAGATCAAGATTCATATGGTAGGAATGGAATATCTTGGCCTCAACACATGAGTCGGTAGTTCTCTCTCAGAAAATGTATGCTGGAAGTGTAGGCACGTTCTGATGGCTCTCTCCATGAATGAAGAGGAGGTGGAGGGGTATATATAGCCTCCACACAAAATCTAACCGTTACACACAACTTTCCAAACTCGGTGGAACCGAATTGATAAACTCGGTCGGACCGATTCAGCAAATCTAGTGACTGTTAGGATTTTCAGTGGGACCCACATGCAACTCGGTAGGACCGATATGGTTAGGGTTAGGGCATAACGTAATCTCGGTGAGACCGATTACACAAACTCGGTGAGACCAATTTTGGTAATTAGCTAACCAAAGAGTTGGTCACGCAAACTCGGTGGGACCGATTACTCAAATTCGATGGGACGGATTTTGGTAATAAGTTAACCATAGAGTTTGCATTGTAATCTTGGTAGTACCGCTTGCGCAAACTCGGTGAGACCGATTTTAGTAATGGACATACACAGAGAGATTAGAATCCCATCTCGGTGAGACCGAGATCCCTATCTGTAAGACCGATTTGTCTAGGGTTTGTGGCAGTGACTAAGACATTTGAACTCGGTGGCGTCGGATAGAAAGAATCGGTATGGCCAAGTTTGACTTTAAGTTTAGGTCATATGTGTGGAAGTGGGAAAGTAGTTGAGGGTTTTGGAGCATATCACTAAGCACTTGAAGCAAGAGGCTCATTAAGCAACACCTCATCCCTTCTTGATAGTATTGGCTTTTCCTATAGACTCAATGTGATCTTGGATCACTAAAATGTAAAATGAAGAGTCTCGAGCTTGAAGCTTGAGCCAATCCTTTGTCCTTAGCATCTTGAAGGAGTTCCCACATCCTTTAGTCTATGCCACTCCATTGTTGAACTTATCTGAAACATACTAGATAAAAGTGTTAGTCCAACAAGAGACATGTTGACATTAATTACCAAAACCACCTAGGGAGCACTTGTGCTTTCAATCTCCCCCTTTTGGTAATTGATGACAAAATACATCAAAGCTTTAGATAAAGATATAAAGAATAGCAAGTAAAGCTTTGGAAAGACATGTAACAAGCATAGGCTCCCCCTACATGTATGCAATCATGTGAATATGGAATATAAAAGCATGTGAGAGCATAAACATGATAGAGTAAGCAATGTGTTACATGTATCTTGGCCATATGCATCAGAGCAAAGAATATTAAAGAAAATACCTTCATGCCCATGAGTCCTTCTTGCAAACAGTATGTACATCAGCAAGAATTCCTTATACACATGATTGTGATGCATATACTTACCTTGTAGTCTTGAGTTGGCTTAGGATGGAATGAACCTACATAAACAAGGTTAGATAACACAGGTACATCTACTGGCCAGAGCAAACAGAAGAAACCACAGGAATACCAAGACTAGGATGACATGTAGAGAGTGAGTACTAAGTACCACATTGGATTAGACGTGTCCCCAAGAGTAAAGATATGCAACGAATTTAAATGATTTCTTTCCCTTAGATGTCTTGCTCCCCCTGAATCTAGCATGGGATACTGGGAGAAGATAGGGAACAGAAAATCAGAGCTGAAAGATATACATGAACAGAGCTAATGCAAATAAGCACATATGAACATGTCTTTTACCCTCAATAAGACATGTGGCATCTCTCCTCTTGAACACCAAGCATCTGGTATCCTTGAGAAATACTTTCTACTTGAGTATTCTCTCCCCCTGGAGATCTCTCTCTCCCCCTGAGGAGGTGATATTCTCTCTCTCTGATGTGATCTCTCTAAGTGATAAGCTTTGATGTGATCTCTCTCTCCCACTTTGACATCAATTTCCAAGAAGGGTCTTTTAGAATTTGTTGTGAATGGGTTTGGTCCTTGAGTCATAGAACAAAGCAATGATAAAAATGTGATGCTTATAGAGGACAAGATTCATTGAGTGGAGCTGGATCAGAAGAAACACAAAATAAGTGGCAAACTGTTTTTCCTGTTGTGAAATCGGTGGCACCGAGTGGTATGCTTCAGTTGTACCGAAAGGATTCGGTTGGACCAAAAACAACAAATCAGTGAAACCGAGTTCATCGCAGAGAAAACACTTGTCACCTCAGCTCACTAGACTAGTAAGATCTCACAAAGATTTGTAAGGAATCAACTGAATGATATGCAATGAATTGGATGCAGAAAATGCAGAGCAAACAGAAAGAAATCTAGATGAAGTTTTTTGTTGAAAGGGGAAACAAATATGCATGAGACAAATGCAAAAGCACAGAAAAGAACACAAGAGAACTTCATCTAGAGATGGTCGGCGACAAAGTCACCTATGTTAGAGTATATTGACTTAGGAGTCAAGTGAGATCACTTGATCATAGGTCATACTCATCGTTTAAGCTCAAAATGGGGTTGCCATTTTTCGTTTAAGCATCTTGATGTACTCACATGTAGTCGAGTTGCTTTAGCTCATGACTTGGAGTAAAGCTTCTCTAAGATGGAATAACATACCTTGGTTGGTGGTGTTGAACATGTAGTTGAACTTGTGTGGGTTGCTCAAGGTTGATGCAGCTCATCAATAATTGGGAGCACCACTTGGAATTTGAGTCCATCTACCTACATGGGTTAGTTCTTGCAAGGAAGAGCACTTGTGTATCCAACAATGACAATCATGAAGCTCAACATAGAATTTGTCAAAGGATATGTTTGAATGGTTCCGTGCTTCCTTGTCTTCAACCACCATAGTGTAGAAACTTGGTGATGTGGAGATTGCTCAAGATGTGACTAGATTACAATCTCATGGAGTTTGATCCAACCAAGTACCTACATGGGTTATATAACATGAAAGATGCAAATATATCCAACACATAAGATTTTCATCATAAGAGAAATATCAAGGATTAGTCATAAGCTCATGTCTTGCATGTATCCAATGGAGTTCCTACTCCAAGTTTGAAGCATCAATGATGTTCAATTCTCCTCTCAACCTGCAAAACACTTTCTCATCAAGAGGTTTTGTGAATATGTCCGCTAATTGCTTTTCGGTGTGAACATGCTTAAGATTAATGTCACCCTTAGCAACATGATCTCGAATGAAATTATTACGAACTTCAATATGCTTAGTTCGAGAATGTTGTACGGGATTATGACCAATTTTGATAGCACTTTCATTGTCACAAAGCAATGGAACATGTTTCACATATATCCCATAATATTTAAGAGTTTGGGTCATCCAAAGTAACTGAGCACAACATGAACCAGCGGCAATATATTCCGCTTCGGCGGTGGATAAGGATACCGAGTTTTGTTTCTTGGAGGACCAAGACACAAGAGATCTACTAAGAAATTGACAAGTACCCGAAGTGGACTTTCTATCAACCTTGTCTCCGGCATAGTCCGAGTAGGAGTATCCAACAAGATCGAAAGAGGCCCTCTTAGGATACCAAATGCCAAAATTTGGTGTATGGATTAAGTATCTCACTATCCTTTTCACGGCCTTAAGATGACATTCTTTAGGAGCAGCTTGATATCGTGCACACATGCACACACTTAGCATGATATCGGGACGTGAAGCACATAGATATAACAATGAACCAATCATAGAGCGATAAACCTTTTAATCAACTGGTTCACCATCTTTGGTCAAGTCAAGATGTCCACTAGTAGGCATGGGTGTAGTCATACCTTTTCATTCTTGCATATTGAACTTCTTGAATAGGTCCTTGGTGTACTTCATTTGAGAGACAAAGGTACCATCCTTAGTTTGCTTGATTTGCAAACAAAGAAAGAATTTGAGTTCACTCATCATAGACATCTCAAACTTCTCCGACATTAGCTTCCCAAACTTTTCACTAAAATGAGGGTTAGTTGAACCAAATACAATATCATCAACATAGATTTGGCACACAAATAGTTCTCCATTAACCCTTTTAGTAAAAAGTGTGGAATCAATTTTCCCAATTTCAAAGCCTTTTTCAATAAGGAACTTGGTCAAGCATTTATACCACGCTCTAGGAGCTTGTTTAAGACCATAAAGAGCTTTGTGAAGTTTGTAAACATGATTGGGTTTCTTAGGATTGACAAAGCCTGGAGGTTGCTTAACATAAACTTCCTCCTCTATTTCAACATTTAGAAAAGCACTTTTAATGTCCATTTGGTACAAGGTGATGTCATGGTGATTAACATAGGCAAGTAAGATGTGAATGGACTCAAGTCTAGCAACGGGAGCGTAAGTCTCACCATAGTCCATACCTTCGACTTGTGTGTAGCCTTGGGCGACGAGACGTGCTTTGTTGCGAACTACTTGTCCATCTTCATCTTGCTTGTTGCGAAACACCCATTTGGTACTGATGATGTTGTGGTTGTTGTCGGGCTTCTCAACCAATGTCCAAACTTGGTTCCTCTCAAAGTTGTGTAGCTCTTCATGCATGGCATTTATCCAATCCGGATCTTCCAATGCTTCTTCGACCTTCATAGGTTCAATGCTAGAGATGAAATAATAGTTTTCACAAGAGTTAGCTAAACGAGTTTTGGAGCGAGTGATTCTCCCGGTTTGAATATCATTGTGGATTTGCTCGACGGGATGGTCTTTAGCAATTCTTTCTCGAACTCGTGAAAGATTTTGCTTGGTTATTGGTTGAACTTCTTCTTCATCTTGTTCTTCTTCTTGGCCTTCTTCATTGTTGGCGCTGTCGTTCTCTTGTCGTGGTGGAGAAGGTGGTTGT
Organism: Triticum dicoccoides; assembly: GCF_002162155.2. NCBI lineage: Eukaryota > Viridiplantae > Streptophyta > Magnoliopsida > Poales > Poaceae > Triticum > Triticum dicoccoides. Next base: position 460,514,599 of record NC_041391.1, read on the forward strand.
TGACGTTCATCTTGATGCACTTCCTCGTTTTCTTCATCTTGGTGTGTCCCACTTGTGGATGCTTCCGTATCAACTCTTGGTTCACCTTGTCGTGAAGTAGAAGCTTCCACTTGGACGGATGAGGTACTCTCCTTCATCTCCATTGGACGGACCTTGCCAATAGACAAGTCTTGGATTGCTTTCGAAGGATCTTTGTCTCCTACATCAATTGGCAATTGCTCTACTTGCGAGCCGTTAGATTCATCAAACTTGACATCTACCGTCTCTTCAACCTTTCGGGTGAAATTGTTGTAGACACGGTAAGTATGAGAGTTTGAGCCATAACCTAGTAGGAAACCTTCATGAGACTAAGGAGCAAATTTAGAACGACGATGCTTATCAAGAATGTAGCACTTTGAGCTGAATACTCGAAAGTATCCAACTTGGGGTTTGTTACCGGTGAGGAGCTCATATGCCGTCTTGCCGAGTAGCTTGTGAAGATACAAGCGATTTGTTGCATGACAAGCTGTCAACCGCTTCTGCCCAAAAGTGCTTCGGCGTCTTGTACTCATCAAGCATCATTCTCGCCATTTCGATGAGCATCTGGTTCTTCCTCTCAACGACTCCATTTTGTTGAGGTGTGTACGTAGCCGAGAACTCGTGTGAAATCCCTTCCTCGTCAAGAAAGGTGTCCACATTTGCGTTCTTGAACTCCGTTCCGTTGTCGCTGCGAACCTTCTTGATCTTCACTTCAAATTGATTTTGGGATTTCCAAGCAAAGTTTTTGAAGATCTTTTGGACCTGCGATTTATCATCGAGAAAGAACACCCACATAAATCTTGAAAAATCATCAACTATAACTAGACCAAAAGAATTTCCACCGAGACTCTTGTAAGAGTTGGGACCAAAAAGATCCATGTGAAGTAGCTCGAGTGGCCTCCTTGTGGTCATGATGTTCTTCACGGGATGCCTTCCTCCAACCTGTTTCCCTGCTTGACAAGCACTGAAAAGTCTATACTTATCAAATATGACATCATTAACACCAATGATATGATTCCCTTTAATAAGCTTGTCAAGGTTTCTCATGCCAACGTGACCTAGTCGTCTATGCCATAACCAACCTTTTGAGGATTTAGCAATGAAGCAAGTTTTAGGTTGAGCCTTTTTAGTGAAATCAACAATGTATAGATCACCTCTACGCACACCGGTAAAGACCATTTTATGATTGTCTCAACGAAACACTTGGCAATCTACTTCAGTAAATAGGACATTGAAACCGAAATCAGCAAGTCTAGATACTGAAAGTAAGTTGTATCCAAGAGATTCAACGAGCATGACATTTTGTATGGAGCTATCATGTGATATGACCACCTTACCAAGGCCAACCACCTTACCCTTTGAGTTGTCACCGAAAGTGACATACTTTTAAGGACCATCATTTTCAGGAAGCTCACGAAACATGTCTTTATCTCCGGTCATGTGATTGGTACATCCACTATCAAGAACCCATTCCTTTCCTCCTGACATATATCCCCGAAGATTTGCCATAAGACCAAAGTGTCTCATTGCATCATCAAGATCGAAGTCACTATCATCATTCTCATCATAGTATCCATGTTCAACATCGTCATGTGGTGGATCAAATCCTAGAGAGGGTGATTCATTAGAGTGAGTTTGACAATGATCTTGCTTATGAATTTTTATAGCTTCGGAAATAATATCACTAATAATTCCAACATCTCCTTTGGCACGCATAAGGTTTGTAAGCTCAAATAGACGATCACCAAACATAGGATCACTAGTATTCATCTTACTCAAAGCAATAGACTTATGGAGAATTTCATCTAGATTTTTAAAGGAATAATTTGGAAAGCGTTCCTCAAGAAATTTCCATATAGTGTAGGCACACTTAAGAGTAGGCAAACATCCAATCATGTTTCTAGGCAAGCCTCTAATGATAAGTTCGGCAGTTCTAAGATTCCTAATCATGTCAATTGACTCATCAAGGGTATGATGCATAGGATCAACATGTGGTGTACAAGGGCTAGAAATGTACTTGTTCAAATGATATTGATTGAAAATTACAAGCATCTCATTTTTTCACTCATGAAAATATTCTCCATCAAGAATAGGCACTCTATGTCTAAGACATCCCAAAGTAGACTCATCCATCTTCCTCCAATGGTGATTAAACCAAGGCAATGGAGACCAATGCTCTGATACCACTTGTAGGACCTTGAGAAGAGGTGTCTAGAAGGGGGGTGATTAGACACTAAGTACTAAAGTTGTAGTTTTTAACTTCTTTAAGTTCAAGTGGAGTTTAGCCACAAGTTTAACATTCACAATACATAAGAAGAAAGCATGCAAAGAGTATATGAGCAGCGGAAAGTAAAGCATGCAACTTGCAAGAATGTAAAGGGAAGGGTTTTGGAGGATTCAAACGCAATTGGAGACACTTATGTTTTTGTCGTGGTTCCGATAGGTGGTGCTATCGTACATCCACGTTTATGGATACTTCAGCCCACGAAGGGTAACAGTTGCGCGAGTCCACGGAGGGCTCCACCCACGAAGGGTCCATGAAGAAGCAACCTTGTCTATCCCACCATGGCCGTCACCCACGAAGGACTTGCCTCACTAGCAGTAGATCTTCACGAAGTAGGCGATCTCCTTGCCCTTACAAACTCCTTGGTTCAACTCCACAATCTTGTCGGAGGCTCCCAAGTGACACCTAGCAATCTAGGAGACACCACTCTCCAAGAAGTAACAAATGGTGTGTTGATGATGAATTCCTTGCTCTTGTGCTTCAAATGATAGTCTCCCCAACACTCAACTCTCTCTCATAGGATTTGGATCTGGTGGAAAGAAGATTTGAGGGGAAAGCAACTTGGGGAAGGCTAGAGATCAAGATTCATATGGTAGGAATGGAATATCTTGGCCTCAACACATGAGTAGGTAGTTCTCTCTCAGAAAATGTATGCTAGAAGTGTAGGCACGTTCTAATGGCTCTCTCCACGAATGAAGAGGAGGTGGAGGGGTATATATAGCCTCCACACAAAATCTAACCGTTACACACAACTTGCCAAACTCGGTGGGACCGAATTGATAAACTCGGTCGGACCGATTCAGCAAATCTAGTGACCGTTAGGATTTTCGGTGGGACCGACATGCAACTCGGTAGGACCGATATGGTTAGGGTTAGGGCATAACGTAATCTCAGTGAGACTGCTTACACAAACTCAGTGAGACCGATTTTGGTAATTAGCTAACCAGAGAGTTGGTCAGGCAAACTCGGTGGGACCGATTACTCAAACTCGGTGGGACCGATTTTGGTAATAAGTTAACCAGAGAGTTTGCATTGTAATCTCGGTAGTACCGATTGCTCAAACTCGGTGAGACCGATTTTGTAATGGACATACACAGAGAGATTACAATCCCATCTCGGTGAGACCGAGATCCCTATCGGTAAGACCGATTTGTCTAGGGTTTGTGGCAGTGGCTAAGACATTTGAACTCGGTGGCGCCGGATAGAAAGAATCGGTATGGCCGAGTTTGACTTTAAGTTTAGGTCATATGTGTGGAAGTGGGAAAGTAGTTGAGGGTTTTGGAGCGTATCACTAAGCACTTGAAGCAAGAGGCTCATTAAGCAACATCTAATCCCTTCTTGATAGTATTGGCTTTTCCTATAGACTCAATGTGCTCTTGGATCACTAAAATGTAAAATGAAGAGTCTTGAGCTTGAAGCTTGAGCCAATCCTTTGTCCTTAGCATCTTGAAGGAGTTCCCACATCCTTTAGTCCATGCCACTCCATTGTTGAACTTATCTGAAACATACTAGATAAAAGTGTTAGTCCAACAAGAGATATGTTGACATTAATTACCAAAACCACCTAGGGAGCACTTGTGCTTTCAGCTAGAGAAAATGAAATTATTGAAACTGATATTATTGATGAAAGTGATGATGAAGATTCTCCCCCTAGATATGAATTATCTATTGTTCCTAAGGGTTATGTTATGGATGAAGAAACTGCTAGAGATTTTCTTGCTTGCAATGATAGATCTTATCTTAAGAAGTTATTAGCTAAGCTGAAACAAAAGTATCTGAATGCTAGGATGAAATATGACCCTGCTTTTGCTACTTCACCTATCTGTGTTACTGATAAGGATTATGATTTCCCTGTCGATCCTGAGATAATTAGTTTGGTTGAATCTGATCCTTTTTATGTCATGAATCTGAAACTGTTGTGGCACACCTTACTAAATTGAATTATATAGCCACCCTATTCACTAATGATGAGAAATCTTGCTACTACTATATCCTTAAGATATTTCCATTCTCATTAAAGGCTGATGCTAAAACTTGGTTTAATTCTCTTGATCCTGGTTGTGTGCGTAGTCCCCATGATATGATTTATTACTTCTGTGCTAAATATTTCCCAGCTCATAAGAAACAAGCTGCCTTGAGGGAAATATATAATTTTGTGCAAATTAAAGAAGAGAGTCTCCCACAAGGTTGGGGGAGGCTTGTTCGATTACTTGATATCTTTTATAATGGACTAACCGATGCTTCCAGAGACCACCTGGATAGTTGTGCTGGTTTTGTTTTCAGGGAAAGAACTGTCGATCAAGCTGAATTACTTTTGAATAATATGTTGACTAATGAAAACAATTGGACACTTCCTGAACCAACTCCTAAGCCAACTCCAAAGAAAAGAGGTGTTCTATTTCTCAGTCCTGAAGATATGCAAGAGGCAAAGAAATCTATGAAAGAGAAAGGTATTAATGCTGAAGATGTTAAGAATTTACCTCCCGTTGAAGAAATACATGGCCTTAATATAGCACCTGTTGAAGAAACACATGTTCTTGATAAACTGACACAAGTACTAAAGGTAAATTCTCTCTATAGATATGATAAAGTTGAAATCCCGTCTACTAAGTTTGCTAGCCAATGCTTGGATGAATTTGATGACTTTATGGCTAGACAAGAAAATTTTAATGCTTATGTTGGTAGACAATTGAAACGTAGTGCTTATATGATTGGACACTTGGTGATTATATGTCTAGAGTTAAGGGTGAACTTAAACTCGTTAGTAAACATGCTTCTATGGTCACCACTCAAGTAGAACAAGTACTTAAGGCTCAAAATGATTTGCTCAATGAATTAAATAATAAACATGATTTTCCTGTTAGAGTAGCAACTAGAACGGGTAAAATGACTCAGGAACCTTTGTATCTTGAAGGCCACCCTAAGAGAATTGAGCAGGATCCTCAGAGAAATAATGTATATGCACCTAGCCCTTCTAAAAAGAAGAAAAATAAAAATGATAGGACTTTGCATGCTTCTAATGAATCTATTGTAGACACACCTGAGAATCCTAATGATATTTCTATTTCTGATGCTGAGACACAATCTGGTGATGAACATGAACCTAGTGATAATATTAATGATAATGTTCATGTTGATGCTCAATCTAGCAATAATAATGATGTAGAGGTTGAACCTGCTGTTGATCTTGATAACCCACAATCAAAGAATCAACGTTATGATAAGAGAGACTTCATTGCTAGGAAGCACGGTAAAGAAAGAAAACCATGGGTTCAAAAACCCATGCCTTTTCCTCCTAAGCCATCCAAGAAAAAGGATGATGAGGATTTTGAGCGCTTTGCTGAAATGATTAGACCTATGTTTTTACGTATGCGCTTAACTGATATGCTTAAAGTTAATCCTTATTATAAGTACATGAAAGATATTATTACAAATAAAAGGAAGATACCTGAAGCTGAAATTTCCACCATGCTTGCTAATTATACTTTTAAGGCGGGAATACCAATGAAACTAGGAGACCCAGGAGTACCTACTATACCATGCTCCATTAAAAGAAACTATGTTAAAACTTCCTTATGTGATCTTGGAGCCGGTGTTAGTGTTTTGTCTCTCTCTTTATATCGTAGACTTGAATTGAATAAGTTGATACCTACTGAAATATCTTTGCAAATGGCTGATAGATCAACTGCTATACCTGTTGGTATTTGTGAGGATGTTCCTGTTGTGGTTGCAAACGTTACTATCTTAACGGACTTTGTTATTCTTGATATTCCCAAGGATGATAGTATGTCGATTATCCTTGGTAGACCCTCTTTGAATACTGCAGGGGCTGTTATTGATTGCAACAAAGGCAATGTCACTTTTCATGTTAACGGTAATGAGCATATGGTACACTTTCCGAGGAAACAACCTCAGGTTCATAGTATCAATTCTATTGGAAAAATTCCATCAATTATTTTTGGAGGTTTTGAATTTCCTCTTCCTACTGTCAAGAAAAATATATGATATTCTTATTATTGGGGATGTGCATATCCCCGTTGAGGTAACCTAGTGTTATTCGAAATTTCTCCGATTCCCTGTTATTTGGAAAGAGTTCGATAACAAGACTTGATCAACCTTGTTAGTGGATTCCTTTTGATGAGCATGAGATGGATGAAGTTAGAAGGCACAACCTTCTGTACCCTTTTTTACTTTCTGTTATTTAGATTAAATAAAGCAAAAATAGTAATTTCTGTATGTTTTCTAAATTATCCATGCAAAAAAATACCCCGAAAATAAAAGTTCTCCAAATGCCCTGCAAATTAAATATGATTTTTTCTGGAATATTTGAGAATATCTGGCACTCAGAACACAACAAGGACAGCAAGCACCTGGCCATGAGGGTCAGGGGCGCGCCCTACCCCCTGGGCGCGTCCCCTGCCTCATGGGCCCATGCTGGCCCCCCTCCACTTATTCATGCACCGACACTCTTCTTCTTCCTCCCAAAAAAATCACTATCCAACTCAAGCACGAGTTCTAGCTCATCTTGCTGCCATTTTCGATCTCCTTGCTGAAAGCTCCATTCACAAAACTGCTTTGGGGAATTGTTCTTTGGTATGTGACTCCTGCAATGGCCTAATTAATTTTGTTCTAGTGCTTTATTCATTGCAAATTTTTGTTGCCTAGGTGACCCTGTTCTTGAGCTTGCATGTCAAATTTATTTGGTCCCAAGTAGTTCTAATGCATGATATAGTATCTAGGCACTTGTAGGAGTAGTTGCTATCAATTTTGTTTACTTTGGTTCGCTTTTATTTCGAGTTACTAAAAATTTCATAAATTTTTCAGAGGAGGAAATATGTCCAGGAAAATGTACCAAGGTGGTTCTTCAAGGAAGCAAGACCTAGGCTCGCAATATGTGAGCAGGATGATGAACCACAGAGGGAAGCTCACGTGCGGCCTTGTGAATGGCCGTCAGAGGAGTTTATGGTCAGAGCAGGCATCAAGGATGAATTTGATGCATATGTGTGTAATGCTGATCTTGATGATTTCATGCAAGATAAGTGCCCTCAATACTACCATTTGACTCATTCCTTTGTGAGAAGGTTTAAATTCACATCCTCGCGCAATTCTCACAATGTCCTGTTTGATCTTTATGATATATCATATACCATGGACCTAGAAGATTTTACTACTGCTTGTAAACTCCCATAGTGGGGCAGTGTTAATGAACCTCGTAAATCTGAATATAAAGACTTTCTTGCTAGTATCACTGTGGGAGAATCCATAGAAATAGCACGAGCTACCATAGGGAGCATTCATTTTCCTGCTATACATCATTTTGCTCTCTTCATAGGTAGATGCATTGACGGTAAAGATGAAGCTTGTCACATGTGTGTTCCTGATCTTAGTGTCCTCAAGAGTGCTATGTTAGGAGATAAACAATATAACTTGGGGGAAATTGTTGCACGTAGGTTGCATAATAATGGTTTAGATGGAGACTTGTTTGGAGGGATTTATACGACTCGTGTGGCTAATTATCTTGGTATACCCGCGCATGAAAATGATACGGAGTTACCTCCCGCTTATTTAGATTATAATGCCATGGTTAATCATCATTTTCTTGAGAGGAATGAACAAATCCTCCAGTATCGACTAATCTTTGACAGACGTCGCGCTGTCCATATTACTTTGCCTGCTGTTGCCTTCTTTGACTATCAGGCAAAAGGAAGATATGTTATCACCAGGGAGTAGGAGGGAGGCAGCTCGCCTCCAGGCTGCATCTCGTGAGGCAATGGCTGCTGCATCTCAGTACAACCCCAGTTACAACTTCGGATATCCACCAGGCCACCCATGGGCATAGACCAACTTAGGCCAAAAGCCTAAGCTTGGGGGAGTACGTATTTCTTACCGACATTACATTCATGTTCACACACTCACTCTAGTTGTCGGTGCTCATACTTTTTCATTGTACTATCCATGCTAGTTTATTTCTTTTTCTCGCTTTCTTCTTGTTTGTTTGAATAACCTTAAGAAAACCAAAAAAAATAGTTGTAGCTTTTAGCTAGTTTACTTTCCATTCCTGTAGTAGTAGTAGTAATTAAAAGAAAACCCAAAAAGATTTCTCGTTCTTCTTTTGCTTGTTGGGAGCTTTCCCGTGTAAATAGTTTTATTTCTTTTTCTTTTCTTTGGGGGTCGAGAGGAGAAGACCATGATGAAAATGTTGAGTGGCTCTTATAAGCATTATTGTTGATTTAACCAAGAGCCCGTATAACTTTGTCTTCTCCCTTGAATTGAATGCTTGCAGATTCCATCTTAGTCCAATGCACGTGCACTACTATTATTATCCACACCGTTCGCTCGTGCAAGTGAAAGGCAATAATGACGGTATATGATGGACTGATTGAGATGAGAGAAGCTGGTATGAACTCGACCTATCTTGTTTTTGTAAATATGATTAGTTCATCGTTCCTAATTCAGCCTATTATGAATAAACATGTTTGCAATGACAATTAGAGATTATAATTGCTTATGCCATGCTTAATTAGCTAGGAGTTTATAATGGTTTACCTTGCGTGCCAACAAGCTATTAAAATGATTGTGATGTGGTATGATAGGGTGGTATCCTCGTTTGAATGATTCGAGTGACTTGACTTGGCACATGTTCACACATGTAGTTGAAACAAAATCAACATAGCCTTCATGATATTTATGTTCATGGTGGATTATATCCTACTCATGCTTGCACTCAGTGTTGATTAATTTTAATGCATGTTCCTGATTGTTGTCGCTCTCTAGTTAGTTGCTTCCCAGTCTCTTTCTAGCCTTCACTTGTATTAAGCGGGAATACTGCTTGTGCATCCAAACTCCATAAACCCCAAAGTTATTCCATATGAGTCCACCATACCTTCCTATTTGCGGTATCTACCTGCCGTTCCATGTAAATTTGTATGTGCCAAACTCTAAACCTTCAAATGAAATTTTGTTTTGTATGCTCGAACAACTCATGTATCAACTAGGGTTGTGTGTATCTTCCATGTTAGGCGGGTTATTCTCAAGAGGAGTGGTCTCCGATCCTCATTCGCGAGAAAATGGTTGGTCACTGGGATGCCCAGTCCCATGCTCAAATCAAATCAAAATAATTGCAAACAAAACTCCCCCAGGATTTTTGTTAGTTGGAGGCACCCGTTGTTTCGGGCAAGACATGGAGGGGGAGTAAAAACTTTACCATTATGTTTGGGAACCACCTATAATGTGTGTAGCATGGAAGATATCGAGATGTCTTGGTTGTTATGTTGAAAGTGAAAGTATACCGCTCAAAATATTATTTATCTCTATTTCAAAATCGTGCTCTAGCACCTCTACAAATCACTGCTTCCCTCTGTGAAGGGCCTATCTATTTACTTTTATGTTGAGTCATCACCCTCTTATTAAAAAGCACCTGCTGGAGAGCACCGCTATCATCTGCATGCATTACTATTAATTATATTGGGTATGACTATGACTGGATCTCTTTTACCATGAATTACAATGTTTAGTCAGTCCTTGATCTTTAAAGGTGCTCTGCATTTATGTTTTGCGGTCTCAGAAAGGGCTAGCGAGATACCATCTTGTTATATCACATTATGATTGTTTTGAGAAAGTGTTGTCATCCGAGATTTATTATTACTGCTTGCTAGTTGATTATGCCATTGATATGAGTAAACATGAGACCTAAGTGTTATTGTGAATATGGGTAGTTCATAATCTTTGCTGAAAACTTGAATGCTGGCTTTAGATATTTACAACAACAAGAGCAAACAGAGTTTGTAAAAGTTTTTCTTTATCACTTTCAGTTTATCAACTAAATTGCTTGAGGACAAGCAAATGTTTAAGCTCGGGGGAGTTGATACGTCCGCGTCGTATCTACTTTTCCAAACACTTTTGCCCTTGTTTTGTACTCTAACTTGCATGATTTGAATGGAACTAACCCGGACTGACGCTGTTTTCAGCAGAACTGCCATGGTGTTATTTTTGTGCAGAAATAAAAGTTCTTGGAATGACCTGAAAATCCACATAGCAACTTTTTGGAATTAATAAAAAATATTGGCAAAAGAATCAACGTCAGGGGGACCACACCCTGTCCACGAGGGTGGTGGCGCGCCCCCTGCCTCGTTGCCCCCCTAAAGCTCCACCGACCTCAACTCCAACTCCATATGTTCACTTTCGCGGAGAAAAAATCAGAGAGAAAGATTCATCGCGTTTTACCATACGGAGCCGCCGCCAAGCCCTAAACTCTCTCGGGAGGGCTGATCTGGAGTCTGTTCGGGGCTCCGGAGAGGGGGATCCGACGCTGTCGTCATCATCAACCATCCTCCATCACCAATTTCATGATGCTCACGGCCGTGCGTGAGTAATTCCATCGTAGGCTTGCTGGACGGTGATGGGTTGGATGAGATTTACCATGTAATCAAGTTAGTTTTGTTAGGGTTTGATCCCTAGTATCCATGATGTTCTGAGATTGATGTTGCTATGACTTTGCTATGCTTAATGCTTGTTAGTAGGGCCCGAGTGCCATGATTTCAGATCTGAACCTATTATGTTTTCATGAATATATGTGAGTTATGATCCTATCTTGCAAGTCTATAGTCACCTATTATGTGTTATGATCCGTTAACCCCGAAGTGACAATAATCGGGATACTTACCGGTGATGACCGTAGTTTGAGGAGTTCATGTATTCACTAAGTGTTAATGCTTTGGTTCGGTAATCTATTAAAAGGAGGCCTTAATATCCCTTAGTTTCCATTAGGACCCCGCTGCCATGGGAGGGTAGGACAAAAGATGTCACGCAAGTTCTTTTCCATAAGCACGTATGACTATATTCGGAATACATGCCTACATTACATTGATGAACTGGAGCTAGTTCTATGTCACCCTATGTTATAACTATTACATGAGGAATCGCATCCGACATAATTATCCATCAGTGATCCAATGCCTACAATCTTTTCACGTATTGCTCTTTGCTTCGTTACTTTACCGTTGCCACAGTTATAATTACTACAAAACTGCTACTGTTACTTTTGCTACCGTTACTGTTACTTCCATACTACTTTGCTACTAAATACTTTGCTGCAGATATTAAGTTATCCAGGTGTGGTTGAATTGACAACTCAACTGCTAATACTTGAGAATATTGTTTGGCTCCCCTTGTGTCGAATCAATAAATTTGGGTTGAATACTCTACCCTCGAAAACTGTTGCGATCCCCTATACTTGTGGGTTGTCATCGGCCGTATTGTTTTTCAGTGGTATAGGCGCAACAGCCTCATCATCGGATTCAGGTAGCTGTTTACGCATAGGATAGCCCCTTGTCTGGCGATTGCAGCCATATTTTCACTCAGCGTCTAGCACTTCGTTCCATCTGTCATTGAGCGTATCCTGTGCGGCTTTAAGCCACTGCTTCTGCTTCTTCAGGCTCCTTGCCATGGTGATAAGCCTGTGATGGAGGCATTCTTATTCTATGAGTTCTTCTGGGACGACAAATTTTTCATGGCCCAGGCTGATCTCCTCTTCGGAGATAGGTTGATAATTGCTATCTTCGGCATCGCTATGGTTAGACAATACCCGCGGACTGTGTTTGTTGTCACCCCGCATGTCCTACTCCAACGCTGGGTCTGTGGGGTCCTCCACTTCGTCTGGATTATCCCCGTCGTCCATGATAATGTTGCGGTCTTTCCTTTTGCCGGATTGAGATCGGCGCTTCGGACGCCGACACTTGGGAGCTCGTCGACAGGCGTATCATTATCGCTGTCGGTGTCACATCCCTAGTTCTGGTATGACCTATACTAGCTAGTCATGTGCGCATCATGTTTAAATTCCATTTAAACTTGAAATGGGGATTTGTGAAACCCTCAAAAATCATCTCTGGAAATAACCCAGATAAAAATTTCTCCAAAAAGGTCCAAGAAAATGTTCATGTTGTTCTCTGAAAATATTGGTCAGAGGTAAAACTTAAACAAATATTTTTAGGATCTCCCGTATATTTATTTTTGGGCATTTGGAATTAATGTAGTAATTATTTGCATTGGATATATATATATATATATAATATTGTCCAATAATTATGTTAGTTGTTGAGTGCTACCTCTTGAGCACTGCGTTGGATTTCCCCGAAGAGGAGAGGATGATGCAGCAAAGTAGCATAAGTATTTCCCTCAGTTTTTGAGAACCAAGGTATCAAGGCCACGCACAAGTCCCTCGTACCTACACAAAACGATAGCAACTCGCAACCAACGCGATTAGGGGTTGTCAATCCCTTCATGGTCACTTACGAGAGTGAGATCTGGTAGAGATGATAAATAATATTTTTGGTATTTTTGGTATATAGATGCAAAGTGAAAAGTAAAAGGAAAAGTAAAAAACAAAGCAAGTAACAAAGTAATGGAGATTGATATGATGAGAATAGACCCGGGGGCCATAGGTTTCACTAGTGGCTTCTCTCAAGAGCATAGATATTCTACGGTGGGTGAACAAATTACTGTTGAGCAATTGATAGAATTGAGCATAGTTATGAGTATATCTAGGTATGATCATGTATATAGGCATCACGTCCAAGACAAGTAGACCAAAACGATTCTGCATTTACTACTATTACTCCACTCATCGACCGCTATCCAGCATGCATCTAGAGTATTAAGTTAAAAACAGAGTAACGCCTTAAGAAAGATGACATGATGTAGAAGGATAAATTCGTGCAATATGGTAAAAACCCCATCTAGTTATCCTCAATGGCAACAATACAATACGTGCCTTGCTGCCCCTTCTGTCACTGGGAAAGGACACCGCAAGATTGAACCCAAAGCTAAGCACTTCTCCCATTGCAAACTACCAATCTAGTTGGCCAAACCAAACAAATAATTCGAAGAGACTTGCAAAGATAACTCAGTCATACATAAAAGAATTCAGAGAAGATTAAAATATTATTCATAGATAAGCTGGATCATAAACCCACAATTCATCGGTCTCAACAAACACACCGCAAAAAGAAGATTACATCGAATAGATCTCCACGAGAGAGGGGGAGAACATTGTATTGAGATCCAAAAAGAGAGAAGAAGCCATCTAGCTACTAGCTATGGACCCGAAGGTCTGAAGTAAACTACTCACACTTCGTCGGAGGGGCTATGGTGTTGATGTAGAAGCCCTCTGTGGTGGATGCCCCCTCCGGCAGAGCTCCGGAACAGGCCCCAAGATGGGATATCGTGGATACAGAAGGTTGCGGCGGTGGCATTAGCTTTTTGGCTCCTGTTCTGATTGTTTGGGGGTACATAGGTATATATAGGAGGAAGGAGTATGTCGGTGGAGCAACAGGGGGGCCACGAGGCAAGGGGCGTGCCCTAGGGGGGCGCCCCCACCCTCGTGACCGCTTCTGTTACGTCTTGGACTAGGGTCCAAGTCTCCTGGATCACGTTCGGTGAGAAAATCACGTTCCCGAAGGTTTCATTCCGTTTGGATTCCGTTTGATATTCCGTTTCTTTGAAACACTGAAATAGGCAAAACACAGCAATTCTAGGCTGGGCCTCCGGTTAATAGGTTAGTCCCAAAAATAATAAAAAAGTGGAAAATAAAGCCCAATATAGTCCAAAACAGTAGATAAAGTAGCATGGAGCAATCAAAAATTATAGATACGTTGGAGACGTATCATGCATCCCCAAGCTTAATTCCTTCTCGTCCTCGAGTAGGTAAATGATAAAAAGAGAATTTTTGATGCGGAGTGATACTTTGGCATAATTTCAATGTAAATCTTCTTAATTGTGGCATGAATATTCAGATTCGGAAGATTCAAGACAAAAGTTCATATTGACATAAAAATAATAACACTTCAAGCATACTAATCAAAGCAATCATGTCTTCTCAAAATAGCATGGCAAAAGAAAGTTCATCCCTACAAAATCATATAGTTAGGCTATGCTTCATTTTCGTCACACAAAGATGTTCCCAACTTCTATGCCCCCGATGACAAGCCAAGCAACTGTTTCATACTTAAATAATCTCAAACCTTTTCAACCTTCACGCAATACATGAGCGTGAGGCATGGATATAGCACTATGGGTGGAATAGAATATGATGATGGGGACTGTGTGGAGAAGACAAAAAAGGAGAAAGTCTCACATTGACGAGGATAATCAACGGGCTATGGAGATGCCCATCAATTGATGTCAACATGAGGAGTAGGGATTGCCATGCAACAGATGCACTAGAGCTATGTATGCTCAACAAAAGAAAACTAGTGGGTGTGCATCCAACTCGCTTGCTCATGAAGACCTAGTGCATTTGAGGAAGCCCATCGTAGGAATATACAAGCCAAGTTCTATAATGAAAAATTCCCACTAGTATAAAAAGACAACTTATGAGACTCACTACATGAAGAACAAGGTGCTACTTTGAAGCACAATATATGAGACTCACTACATGAAGAACAAGGCGCTACTTTGAAGCACATGTGTGGAAAAAGAGATAGTAGCATTGCCCCTTTCTTTTTTTTCTTTTTTTTCTTTGGACTTTCTTTTTTTTTTCTTTTTGGCCTTTTTTTGGGGACAATGCTCTAATAATGATGATCATCACACTTCTATTGATTACAACATAAGGATTACAACTCGAAACTTAAAACAAAATATGACTCTATATGAATGCCTCCGGCGGTGTACTAGGATGGTGCAATGAATCAAGAGTGACATGTATGAAAAATAATGCATGGTGTCTTTGCCACAAATACGATGTCAACTACATGATCATGCAATGGCAATATGACAAAAGTAATGTATGTCATGAATATGATGATGGAAGTTGCATGGCAATATATCTTGGAATGGCTATGGAAAAGCCATGATAGGTAGGTATGGTGGCTGTTTTGAGGAAGATATAAGGAGGTTTATGTGTGATAGAGCATATCGTATCACGGGGTTTGGATGCACCGGCGAAGTTTGCACCAACTCTCAAGGTGAGAAAGGGCAATGCAAGGTACCGAAGAGGTTAGCAATGGCGGAAAGGTAAAAGTGTGTATAATCCATGGACTGAACATTAGTCAAAAGAACTCATATACTTATTGCAAAAATTTAGAAGTCATCAAAAATCAAGTACTACGCGCATGCTCCTAAGGGGATAGATTGGTAGGAAAAGACCATCGCTCGTCCCTGACCGCGACTCATAAGGATGCACAAGCCAGATACACTTCATGTTTTTTGTTACACAACTTTAACCATGCGTGCATGCTACGGGACTTGCAAACTTCAACACAAGCATTTCTCAAATTGACAATTACTCAACTATCACGACTTTGATATTATCACCTCCATATCTCAAAACAATTATCAAGCATCAAACTTGTCTTAGTATTCAACACACTAAAAAGAAAGTTTCACATATCTTGAATATCAAAGTATATTAATATTAAGAAAATTACCATGCTATTAACGACTCTCAAAATAATCTAAGTGAAGCACTAGAGCAAAAATTATCACGCCCAAAAGATATAAGTGAAGCACTATGAGAAAAACTATCAAGCTCAAAAGATATAAGTGAAGCACATAGAGTATTCTAGCAAATTCCAATTCATGTATGGCTCTCTCAAAAGGTGTGTACAGCAAGGATGATTGTGGTAAACTAACAAGCAAAGACGCAAATAATACAAGACGCTCCAAGCAAAACACATATCATGTGGTGAATAAAAATATAGCTCCAAATAAATTACCGATGGAAGTAGACGAAAGAGGGGATGCCTTCCAGGGCATCCCCAAGCTTTGACTTTTTGGTGTCATTGGATTATCTTGGGGGTGCCATGGGCATCCCCAAGCTTAGGCTCTTTCCACTCCTTGTTCCATAATCCATCAAAAGAATTCACGCAAAACTTGAAAACTTCACAACACAAAACTCAATAGAAATCTCGTGAGCTCTGTTAGAGAAAGAAAATAAAAGACTACTTTAAGGTACTGTAATGAACTCATTCTTTATTTATATTGGTGTTAAACCTAATTTATACCAACTTATCTATGGATTATAAACTATTTTACTAGCCATAGATTCATCAAAATAAGCAAACAACACACGCAAAACAGAATCTGTCAAAAACAGAACAGTCTGTAGTAATTAGTAACTAACGCAAACTTATGGAACACTAAAAATCCTACCAAAATAGGAAGTCCTGTAGAATTTGTTTATTGCACAGTAGCAAAAAGAAACGCAAAATCACATTTCTGTGATTTAAAAAAGTTATATTCGTGCGCACAAAGTTTCTGTTTTTCAGCAGAATCAAATCAACTTATCATCATAGGTTATCCTATAGGTTCTACTTCGCACAAACACTAAGTAAAACATAAAACCACATACAAACAGAGGCTATATGGATTATTTATTCCTAAACAGCAGCAAAAACAAAAAAACAAAAAAAATTGAGTTGCCTCCCAACAAGCGCTATCGTTTAACGCCCCTAGCTAGGCATAAAAGCAAGGATAGATCTAGGTATTGCCATCTTTGGTAGGCAATCCATAAGTGGCTCTCATGATAGATTCATATGGTAATTTTATTTTCTTTCTAGGGAAGTGTTCCATGCCCTTTTTAAGGGAAATTGGAATCTAATATTCCCTTCCGTCATATCAATAATTGCATCAATCATTATAAGGAAAGGTCTACCAAGAATAATAGGGCATGAAGGGTTGCAATCTATATCAAGAATGATAAAATCTACGGGCACATAATTCCTATTTGCAACAATAAGAACATCATTAATTCTTTCCATAGGCTTTTTAATAGTGGAATCCGCAAGATGCAAGTTTAGAGAGAAATCATCAAAGTCACGGAAATCTAGCAAATAACACAAAGTTTTGGGAATAGTAGAGACACTAGCACCCAAATCACACAAAGCATGAAACTCATAGTGTTTAATTTTAATTTTAATAGTAGGTTCCCACTCATCATAGAGTTTTCTAGGGATAGAAACTTTCAACTCAAGTTTTTCTTCATAAGATTGCATCAAGGCATCAACAATGTGTTCAGTAAAGGCCTTATTTTGACTATAAGCATGAGGAGAATCTAGCACGGATTGCAACAAGGAAATACAATCAATTAAAGAGCAATTTTCATAAATAAATTCCTTGAGATCCAATATAGTGGGTTTAGCAACATCTAGGTTTTTATTTCTTTCAATCCCACATTTATCAATTTCATCATCAAGATCTAGAAACTCCGAATTCTTAGAACGCCTTCTAGGTAAAGGAAGATAATATTCAGTTTCATCAAGATTCATATTGCAAAACAAAGATTTAATGGTGGACACATCAATAACTTTTAGATCTTCATCTTGATTTTCTTGGAAGAACACGCTTTAATAAAGGCATCTTTGGAAGCATGCATCCTAGCGGTTCTTTCTTTGCACTCATCAATGGAAATTCTCATGGCTTTGAGAGACTCATTCATATCATGATTAGGAGGAATAGATCTAAGTTTTAAAGAATCAATTTCAAGAGAAATTCTATCAACGTTCCTAGCCAAATCATCAACTTTAAGCAATTTCTCTTCAAACAAAGCATTAAAATTCTTTTGTGAATTCATAAACTCTTTAACACTACTCTCAAATTCAGAGGGCATCTTATTAAAATTTCCATAAGAGTTGTTGTAGGAATTTCCATAATTATTAGAAGGATTACTAGGATAAGGCCTAGGATTAAAATTCCCTCTATACGCGTTGTTTCCAAAACTATTCCTACCAAAAAAATTCACATCCATAGATTCATTATTATTCTCAATCAAAGTAGACAAGGGCTTATCATTGGGATAAAGAGAAGTATTTTTAGTAGCAAACATCTTCATAAGTTCATCCATCTTTTCACTCAAAACATTGATTTCTTCTATAGCATGCACTTTTTTACTAGAAGATCTTTCGGTGTGCCATTGAGAATAATTAGCCATAATATTATCAAGCAATTTTGTAGCATCTCCTAACGTAATTTCCATAAACGTGCCTCCCGCAGCCGAATCTAAAAGTTTTCTAGAAGCAAAATTCAATCCGGCATAAAAATTTTGTATGATCATCCATAAATTCAAACCATTAGTAGGGCAATTGCGAAGCATCAATTTCTTTCTTTCCCAAGATTGGGCAACATGCTCATGATCAAGTTGTTTAAAATTCATAATATCGTTCCTAAGAGTGATGATCTTAGCAGGAGGAAAATACTTAGAGATAAAATCATCTTTGCACTTGTTCCAAGAATCAATACTATTTTTAGGCAAAGACGAAAACCAAACTTTAGGACGATCTCTAAGTGAAAACGGAAATAACTTCAATTTGACAATATTGTTATCTGTATCTTCCTTCTTTTGCATATCACACAAATCAACAAAATTGTTTAGATGAGTAGTGGCATCTTCACTAGGAAGGCCGGCGAATTGATCTTTCATAACAAGATTCAGCAAAGCAGTATTGATTTCACAAGACTGATCATTATTAAGAGGAGAAATCGGAGTACTAAGGAAATCATTATTATTGGTATTCGAGAAGTCACACAATTTGGTATTATCTTGCGCCATGGCAACAAGTAATCCAACACACAAGCAAACAGAAAGGCAACGGGAAAAGGCAAACGGGAAAAAGAGGAGGAGATTGGGAAAGAGCGGGCGAATAAAACGTCAAGGGTGAAGTGGGGGAGAGGAAAATGAGAGGCAAATGGCAAATAATGTAATGCGAGAGATAGGGATTGTGATGGGTACTTGGTATGGTTGACTTGCTCTTGTGTGAGCCTCCCCGGCAACGGCGCCAGAAATTCTTCTTGCTACCTCTTGAGCACTACTTTGGATTTACCTGAAGAGGAGAGGATGATGCAGCAAAGTAGCATAAGTATTTCCCTCAGTTTTTGAGAACCATGGTATCAATCCAGTAGGAGGCCACGCACAAGTCCCTCGTACCTACAGAAAACGATAGCTCCTCGCAACCAACGCGATTAGGGGTTGTCAATCCCTTCACGGTCACTTACGAGAGTGAGATATGATAGAGATGATAAATAATATTTTTGGTATTTTTGGTATATAGATGCAAAGTGAAAAGTAAAAGGCAAAGTAAAAACAAAGCAAGTAATAAAGTAATGGAGATTGATATGATGAGAATAGATCCGGGGGGCATAGGTTTCACTAGTGGCTTCTCTCAAGAGCATAGATATTCTACGGTGGGTGAACAAATTACTGTTGAGCAATTGATAGAATTGAGCATAGTTATGAGTATATCTAGGTATGATCATGTATATAGGCATCACGTCCAAGACAAGTAGACCGAAATGATTCTTCATCTACTACTATTACTCCACTCATCGACCGCTATCCAGCATGCATCTAGAGTATTAAGTTAAAAACAGAGTAACGCCTAAAGCAAGATGACATGATGTAGAGGGATAAAGTCATGCAATATGATAAGACCCCCATCTTGTTATCCTCAATGGCAACAATACAATACGTGCCTTGCTGCCCCTTCTGTCACTGGGAAAGGACACCGCAAGATTGAACCCAAAGCTAAGCACTTCTCCCATTGCAAGAACTACCAATCTAGTTGGCCAAACCAAACGGATAATTCGAAGAGACTTGCAAAAATAACTCAGTCATACATAAAAGAATTCAGAGAAGATTCAAATATTATTCATAGATAAGCTGGATCATAAGCCCACAATTCATCGGTCTCAAAAAACACACCGCAAAAAGAAGATTACATCAAATAGATCTCCACGAGAGAGGGGGAGAACATTGTATTGAGAACCCAAAAGAGATAAGAAGCCATCTAACTACTAGCTATGGACCCGAAGTTCTGAAGTAAACTACTCACACTTCATCGGAGGGGCTATGGTGTTGATGTAGAAGCCCTCCGTGGTGGATGCCCCCTCCGGCGGAGCTCCGGAATAGTCCCCAAGATGGGATCTCGTGGATACAGAAGGTTGCGGTGGTGGAATTAGGTTTTTGGCTCCTGTTCTGATTGTTTGGGGGTACGTAGGTATATATAGGACGAAGGAGTCCGTCGGTGGAGCAACAGGGGGGCCACGAGGCAGGGGGCGCGCCCTAGGGGGGGGGCTCCCCCACCCTCGTGACCACCTCTATTACGTCTTGGAGTAGGGTCCAAGTCTCCTGGATCACGTTCAGTGAGAAAATCATGTTCCCGAAGGTTTCATTCCGTTTGGACTCCGTTTGATATTCCGTTTCTCCGAAACACTGAAATAGGCAAAAAAACAGCAATTCTAGGCTGGGCCTCCGGTTAATAGGTTGTCACGACCGGTTTTTCAATAAAAATGTTTATTGAGTGAACCAATCTTTAAATCCCAGTATAGGAAAAGTCATCCTTTCTGGTAGACAAAAGCTTGATAAACAGAGAACCAGTAGCATCAAATATATTACAGGGTTGAGCTGAGGCTGCTCAACAATTTGTTACAGACTCGCCAATATATTACATATGGGCGGTTTTGACACAAGAGTGGGGTGGCATGCTACTAGCTCGAGGGAAAAGTGGTGGTGGATAACTTGACTTCTACTAGCAGTACATCGAGCGTCGAGGTGAGGCTCGATGAATTTATTCGGGGTTGCGGAAGCAGATAATACAATGACCAAGACAGGATCGCACGGGACTGACTGGGACTCCTCTAGGCGTCGGACTCGCTATCAAACTCTTCATCCATGAGATCATCTTCATCAGCATCTGGCCAAATCAACAAGCTAGGTGAGTACTTGAAAGTACTCGCAAGACAGTTCGGACAAAAGATATAATCAATGAATGCATGAATGCGTCATGAACAAAGTATGATACTCAAATAACAACGGTAATATTGCAGAACTTGATGTATCAAAATTTAATAACTGAAAACCGATCGGGTGTCTGGAGCGACGCCTCGAAAGGTAAATAAATAAAAATGCATGCCGCAGTCGGGCATCTTGGCGACACCACATAAAGGGCTTTAAAAGAAATGCCACAGTCGGACGTCTGAGCGACATCACATAAAGGGCTTTAAAAGAAATACCACAGTCGGACGTCTGAGCGACATCACAGACAGGGCTTTAAAAGAAATGCCACAGTCGGACGTCTGGGCGACATCACATAAAGGGCTTTAAAAGAAATGCCACAGTTGGACATCTGAGCCACATCACATAAAGGGCTTTAAAAGAAATACCACAGTCGGATGTTTGAGCGACATCACAGA
>NC_041391.1:460536505-460635937 GCF_002162155.2 Triticum dicoccoides
ACCACCGTCGGACGTCTGAGCGACATCACAGACAGGGCTTTAAAAGAAATACCACCGTCGGACGTCTGAGCGACATCACATACAGGGCTTTAAAGAAATACCACCGTCGGACGTCTGAGCGACATCACAGACAGGGCTTTAACAAAAGCAAATAACAGGTATGCCACCGTCGGACGTCTGAGCGACATCACAGACAGGTCTTTGTAATAAATGTAAATACGAGATTAGTCCATCCACAAGAATAATCTTTTATCCGGATTTATTACACATAAATCCCACCGGAGTTTTTGTCACTGAGGCTGATACCTGACAAGATAAGATAATTATAGTACTTGAACAAAGTACAAGATAATTGAAAGATTGAGACTCTGCAGAGTTTGGAAGAACTGAACACAGCCAAAGGATTTCCGTAGTCACGAAGGACTAGTTCCGTTTACGGTATTTCAGTAGAAACACATTAACTAGTACACACCCATTTCACCTCACATTGCCAGGAATCACCCTGGACAACGTCCAAGAAAAACTTTGAGACGGGGAGGCCACAACCTCGAATAGCATGGGATCAAATTTCTATAAGCGCGCTCTAAGGGGTGCCCCCCTCTCGGTCCCAACCGGAAACACCCATGCCCCCTGACCGGATGACGGGCTTTAATCCAGGGCCATGGAACCCTCATCCCGGCCTCTCCACTTGGTGTGTACCAGGAAAACGATTTGCAACTTACTATGCCATATTCCTTTCGGAAAACATGTGACAGTATAGGATGGAAATGAATGGGGATGTGAATTGTGTCATCATGACACGGAAGTCAAATAATCTGGCATAAGACTGGCATTTCACAACACTGCCATCTTACCTATCCTCATACCAACACATGGCTTTGCAAATATGTATCCAACAACATAATGCTTTCCGAAACCTACTTTCCGATTATGTGCATGTGATATATCATGCAAAGTGATGTTCATAAACATGCCATGACTATACTAAAATGCAAACATGCAACAACACTCACCATATCAAGAGTTCAAACATGCTTGCCTGGTTCCGAGTAGTCGGAGTCTAACTATGCGAAGTTTGCAGCTCCGTCACCTCCTCCGGTATCTACGGTATAAGAAAAATACGTACGCAACGTAAATGCCGTGAGTGTACAGAAACGTGTTCCAAATATTTTTCAAATAAATATGATAAGAAAAACTAGACAAAATTTTGAAGAGGACAGAAAAGGAATCACTCAAAAACTCCTTTCTGTGAAAAAGTTATAAGTGTTTTAACCCAAGGACTCATCTGTAATGAAACAGAAAACTTCCAGGGGGTTCTGCGGAAAAGTACAGATAACGTTTCGTTTTAAAAAAAACGGCTGAGAGACTGACAGGCGGGCTCCACCCGTCAGGTTTGAATTTTCAAACGAGGGAAAACAGAGCGCGACGGCGCCGAGAGGCGCGGTGGTCGCCGGCGGCGATCCACGGCGAGGTAAGGTGATCGGGGTGTACCTCTTTGTTCAGGGTGCCATTCCGCGTCTGTGGGAGGTGGTGGTGGTCGCCGGCGAGTACCACGTCGGCGGTGATGCTTGCTCCGGCGGACGGCGGTTTGGGTGGTCGTGGATCTCGCCGGAGAGAGCTGCGAGGCCAAAATTGAGTTGGGGTTTATCTTACTAGAGGTGGTACGAGGCTACGGTCGAAACTAGGGCGGCGGAGGGGTTCTCACCGGAGAGAACAAAGCCAGAGCCCGAGGCGGACGGAGGTGGCAGGAGTCAAGGAGGAAAGGCCCCTCGAGGCTCATTCAGTGGCCGGGGGGGTCTGGTGTGGTGGTGGAGTCGTGCGGAGGCGAGCACAAGCTCGGGGTGCTATATATAGCCGCCCCGAGGCGGTTGCCGAGACCGGGGTTCTCCGGCGAGGTGATTACAGCGGCGTAGTGGTTGCACGGGGGGGGGGGGTTCAGAGGTTGAGCTTCATCGTGGATGTCCCGTGGTTCCGTTTAGATGCTGACCGTGCTGTAATTTGGTCGCTTAGGGGGAGTTCGACGGAACGGAGCGGCGCGGGCCCGTCGGCGGCAGAGAGCGCGCTCTGCGCGTGCCGCGCCACGGCGACGGTGCTGCATGCCTGCGCTGGCAAGGAGGTGGCCACGCGGAGCCACCAGGACGCTTGGGCGGTGCCGAACGACGTTGTGCCACCGTTCTGCTTCCTGTCGGCCACTACGGCGCTACGGCCGCCGAAAGACACGCCGGCGCAGGAGGGCCAGGGCACCACCGATGCCAGGAAGGCGCCAAGCGCGCGTTTGAGGCTCCGGACAAGCAAGGCTGGCCGTGAGCTACATGCCAAGCGCACTGTGAGCTCATGACTGAAGTTACTGACGAAGATCGACACTGAACTTCTGAATTTCTGAAAGTGAACGGTACTAGCGCATGCAAGGTGTTCGACAGAATGATTCTAGTGTGTAGAGATATCCCCTTGAGCTGGTTTTTGGTGGAGGGGCCCCTCATTGCACCTGGAGGCTGCCTGAATATTTGTAGAATTTTTGGAGAGGTGTAGATATGGTTTTCACCAAATTTGGCAAATCTGGTCCAAACTTGCAGTGAGTGAATTTTGAAATATTTGAACAGGAGAAGAGTGGATCAAGATGGTTCTGGGTTGTGGGTACAAAGGACTATCCAGGGGTGTTGAGTTGAGGTCAAAAAGTAATAAGCATTGGGGGACTTGCTTTGCAATCCACCTAGGCTCAAAAGAAAAGACAGAATTATTTTGGGAGGAGAAATAGTTGGAATAAAATCCAAAGATGGATTTTATTAGTTTGGACAGAATATTAGGGTTGAACTATAGTGGGATGAGAGGTTTTGGGAAAATTTTACCATAGGAGGCATGGTAAAATTTTGAAGGGATCAAAACCAAATAAAAGCCCAAAACTAAAAGGGTTTTCATTTTAAAAGAAACCAAATCCAAGAAAAGGATTTTGAGAGGGCAAACTTAGAAGATGGTTCTTAGGAAGGGTTTAAATGACCTCCTTTCAAACCAAGCAAGGCTCTTTTGAAAAACAAAACACCAAAAAATTTGGAGTGTCACAGTACCTACCCCCTTAGGAAAAATCTCGTCCCCGAGATTTCAGCTGATCCTTAAACAGGTGTGGGTGCTCTGTCGGAAGAAAATCTTCGCTCTCCCAAGTTGCTTCATTCTCGGTGTGATTACTCCATTGAATTCTGAAAAACTTAATGGTTTTCTGTCGGGTCCTCCTCTCAGACTCTTCTAATATTTTTATTGGGTTCTCCCGGTAAGTGAGGTCCGGTTGGACGTCAATATACTCATGTGAAACATGCTTCTCTGGGTTGCTTATGTATTTTCTCAACTGCGAGATGTGAAACACGTTGTGGATACTGGATAAGTCTCCGGGCAGGTCCAGCTGGTAGGCTACCTTGCCTCGTCGGGCCACTATATGAAATGGTCCGATGAACCTTGGTGCTAGTTTCCCCTTAATCTTGAATCGTTGCAGACCCTTCATAGGAGAAACTCTCAGGTATACCAATTCTCCGGGTTCAAAACTGATTTCCCGATGCTTTCGGTCGTAATAACTCTTTTGCCGACTTTGAGCTGTTTTGAGTCGTTCTCTAGTCGTCTTAACTTTCTCCTTAGCCTCCTTAAGCATATCTGGGCCAAAGATATGGCTGTCTCCGGTCTCTGACCAATTTAGCGGGGTACGACATCTTCTCCCATATAGAGCTTCAAAGGGTGCCATTTGCAAGCTAGCTTGATAGTTGTTGTTGTGTGCGAACTCTGCATATGGCAAACTTTCTTCCCAACTGTTCCCGTAGGTGAGGACACAGGCTCTTAGCATGTCTTCTAAGATTTGGTTTACACGTTCCGTTTGTCCATCAGTCTGGGGATGGTATGCGGTACTGAAGGCTAGTTGGGTTCCCAGTGCCAGCTGTAGGTGATCCCAGAATGTAGAGACAAACTGTGTGCCTCTATCGGAGATAATAGTCTTAGGTACTCCATGTAGGCAGACGATACGGGCAAGATAAAGTCTGGCTAGTCTCTGAGTGGTGTAAGTTGTTTTTACCGGAATAAAATGTGCCACCCTTGTTAATCTGTCGGTTATGACCCATATGGCATCGTTTCCATGTTGTGACCGTGGCAGTCCAACGATAAAGTCCATTCCAATCTCGTCCCATTTCCACTCGGGTATCTTATTTGGCTGTAACAGTCCGGCTGGTCTCTGGTGCTCGGCCTTGATACGTTGACAAGAGTCACAACATGCAATGAACGTGGCTATATCTCTCTTCATACCGTGCCACCAAAAAATTTCCTGAAGGTCTTTGTACATTTTTGTCCCTCCAGGATGGATTGAATACGAAGCTGTGTGACTTTCAGTTAATATCTGCTGTTTGAGGTCCTTGACATTTGGTACGCATAGCCTTTCTCCGTACCACAATATTCCTAGCTCATCTATGTTGAATTCTGAGGCTCTTCCCAAACTCACTTTTCTTTTTATGCCCTCAATGCTGGGGTGTCTGTGCTGGGCTTCCTTGATACTTTCCATTAGGGTAGGCTGTATTTCTATATTCGACACACTGCCTTGGTAACCATTATTAGATTGATTCGGGCAAATTCTTGTTGAAATTCTGGCCTTAATTTTGGCATACTGTCGTCTTCCGTGCTGGGATTGCGACTAAGTGCATCTGCCACAACATTTGCTTTTCCGGGATGGTAGTGGATTCCCACATCATAATCCTTCACCAACTCTAACCAGCGTCGTTGCCGTAAATTTAACTCTGGCTGTGTGAAAATATACTTAAGACTCTTATGGTCTGTGTATATCTCACAACGATTCCCAAGTAGGAAGTGTCTCCATTCCTTGAGTGCATGGATGACCGCGGCTAATTCCAAGTCATGAGTGGGATAATTTTCCTCATGCTTGCGTAGTTGTCTGGAGACATACGCAACTACCTTGCCTTCTTGCATCAATACGCATTTGAGGCCTTTCCGGGATGCGTCACAATATACCTCAAAGTTCTTGTGTATATCTGGCACAATTAGTACTGGTGTCATTGTCAATTTTCTTTTTAGCTCTTGGAAGCTTTTCTCACATGCTTCTGTCCATTCAAATTTCTTGCCTTTCTTGAGCAATTGTGTCATGGGCTTTGCTATAGTGGAGAATCCTTCAATAAATCTCCGATAATAGCCTACCATTCCCAAGAAACTCCATACGTCCGTTACGTTAGCTGGTGGTTTCTAGCCAAGTACGGCCTTGACCTTTTCCGGATCTACTGCAATACCTTCTTGGGTTAGCACGTGGCCCAGAAAACCCACCTGCCTTAGCCAAAATTCACATTTGCTGAATTTGGCATATAGTTGATGTTTCCTGAGTTCTCCGAGTACAATCCTGAGATGTTCGGCGTGCTCTTCTGGTGTTTTGGAATATATCAGAATATCATCGATGAATACCACAACAAACTTGTCCATATACTTCATAAACACTTTGTTCATGAGGTGAACAAAATATGCGGGGGCGTTGGTTAGCCCAAATGGCATTACTGTGAACTCATACAGCCCTGGAGGTGAAAGCGGTCTTTGGAATATCTTCTGTTCGTACTTTTAATTGGTGGTATCCTGATCTCAAATCAATTTTTGAGAAGACTTTGGCCTGTGCGAGCTGATTGAATAAATCATTTATTCGGGGCATTGGGTATTTATTCTTGATTGTGACCATGTTGAGAGCTCGATAATCAATACACAACCTCATTGTTCCATCCTTCTTCTTGGCAAATAAAATTGGAGAACCCCAAGGTGAGGAGCTGGCTCGTATGTATCCTTTCTCCAATAATTCTTTTATTTGCTTCTTCAACTCTACCAATTCGGATGGTGCCATTCTGTAAGGTTTCTTGTAAATAGGAGTGGTTTCGGGTGCTAGCTCAATGCTGAATTCTATCACTCGGTCTGGTGGCATGCCTGGTAGTTCTTCTGGAAATACATCTGGAAATTCACATACCACTGGAACCTTGTTCAGCTCAGAAACGTCCACCTTGTTTAATCTAGGTTGCCGAGGTATTTGTCTCTCTTTGGCTGAAACTTTTATTTTCTTCCCTTGATGGTGGGTGAGAATCACGGTACGGTTGAAGCAGTCAATAAAACCTTTGTTGGTGGTCAACCAATCCATTCCTAGGATGACATCCAGTCCTTTGCTTTCCAGTACAATAAGGTTGGCGTAAAATTTCAATCCTTCAAATTCAATAACCACACCTTGACAGTAACTCTGGGTCACTTGCTTAATCCCAGGGGACTTGACGATCATCGATTTTTCCAAGGGAAGCATCAAAAAATTATTTTCCAAAGCAAAACTTTTCGAAATGAATGAGTGAGAAGCTCCAGAATCAAACAAAACCATGGCAGGTATTGTGGTTGACGGGGTACGTACCGAGTACGATATCTGGGGCGTTCTGTGCTTCCTCTCGGGTCACGTGGTTCAAGTGACCTTTCCGGTGGTTGTTGTTGGGGTTGAAGTTGCTTCTCTTTGGTGCTGAATTATTTCCGCCATTATTGAGCTTCGGGTTTGAGTTCCTTGGCTTGGGACACTGCTTGGCATAGTGCCCTTCTTCTCCACAAGCATAACAGGTAACGCCTGGGCGATAGGTGAACTCTTTGACTCTTGCATGGAAATTCTTGGTTGGACGTGAATTATTCGCCGGGGTTTTGTGTGAATCCCCCTTCTGAAATTCCTTCTTGCTTCTGTGATTGCGAGAAAAAATAGTCTGGTCCCTTTTCCGTTTGCGGATATCTTCCAGGTTACGTCTCTCATTTTCTAGGGTAATGGCCTTATCCACCAGTGTTTTAAAATCTGGAAAAGTGTGCACAACTAGCTGGCACTTAAGGCCGGGTGCCAGGCCTTCCAAGAATTTTTCCATCTTCTTGCTGTCTGTCATGCGTTCTTCATCGGTGTAGTGAGACAGCAGTGTGAATTGGCTGTTGTATTCTGACACTGTCATGGCTCTTTGCTTGAGTTCATCAAATTCCTTCTTCTTGATTTTCATGACGCTCTTAGGAATATGTGCCCCACGAAAACCTTCTTTGAAATTTTCCCAGGTGATTTCATTTTCTTTGGGGTGCATGTGCAGGAAGTTTTCCCACCACGATGCAGCTGCACCTGTGAGATAATGTGGTGCATACAGTACTTTTTCACGGTCTGAACACTGTGCGATAATTAATGTTCTCTCCATGTCTCGAAGCCAGTCATCGACCTCAAGAGGCTTGTCAATATGAGAAAATGTTGGAGGACGCGTCTTTTGTAACTCAGATAATTTGGATTGCGGTTGATACTGACCACGGTTACTTCCCATATTGATGAATTGGTTCATCATTTCCTGGTGTTGCTGTTGACTCTGTTCATACAAACGACAAACTTGTGTAAAAGCTGTTTCACTGTCCTGTTGACTTGTCTGACCCTGAGTGAAATTCTGGTTCTGCGGTGTGCCATAATTTTCTTCTGGCTGAGTTGGCATGGAGCGCGTCCAAGGACGAGACATCCTTCACCATGGGGATAATTTTTTTTGTGAACCCGTAAGATAAGAAAGAGAGTCGCAAAAGTCAATAAAATCACACCCAAAGGACATTTTTAAACTCCATGGTATTTTTTTTGAAAACACACGATTGCGCGCGGAGAAGGACTAGTGCATATCTTACACGCGGGCATAATTATACATTACATCACTCAGGATATGCGTACATAATCCTGACATGTTATTTAAACTAGTGCACTCCTCCAGATCCTACATGGTGCGCAAACAGGCTACTTCTCACAACCTATGTACATAAAAACATATTACACAAGTTGATACATCGCATGGCGTCTATGCGTACTTAGTCGGAGATGGTGAGGATCTCCCTTGCCCTGCCGAGGGTGAGACGCAGAGATGCTGGGGAATCAACCTCCTCCTCGCTAATAGGTTCCAGATGAGAAACGTTGTGCTGATCTGATGGAGCAGGTGCCGTAGGCGGAATAACACGAATACGAGTGGGTGGAATAGGTGGGGTAGCTCGTATGGGAGTGGGTGCAACAAGTGGTGCAGAGAGGATGGGAGTGGTGCAACAAGTGGTGCAGAGAGGACAGGGGTGGGTGCAATAGCCTGGTTAAATTCCTCTGTGGTAGGCAGACGACGAGCAGAGGCAAGTATGGTAGGTGAGTGAGAGGCTGTGGATGACACAAATGTCAGTGGTGGAGCGGTGTGCAGGAGTTCCCTCCTGTTAGCAGCACAACCATGAACTGAGTCCATGCGTGCAGCCACGAGGTCATCCACCATGCAGTCGAATGCTGCCTCCAGGGCTCGGAGGTACTCGACAAGCATCCCAAAGGCTTCGTCTCGCTCTCCTCTGGGGCTAGAGAAAGAGTAGTGACAGGTGTAAGGCACATGGCATGGAAGGTAGCGGTAGCGAAGGGTCTTCATTGCAGGAAGAACATCCCGAAGACGGGCTATCGTCTCGCGGGCATCCATCTGCATAGCATGCCTTTCTGTAGGCATGGCTCTCCCCACGAATCGGAGGCGGCGTATTTCAGCATGGCCTCCCCTGAATTGCACAGCGGCCTGGTGCATAGTCAGACTGTCGTTGATCTTGTGTGGATAAAGCGTGAAGACTGGGCGCACGGATGGCCCCATCGCGACCTGAACGATGAAGGAGAGGAGTTTGACGAACCCTTCGGGCACGTTGGCGAACATCTGAGACTCGCAGTCGTTGCCGGCCATCTACAAAAGTAGGCAAAAATTCTGAGTGGTCAGATCATAAATTTTATGCTGACTGTCATGCTAATAACCAATTAGCGATCGCACCTAGTGGCTTCCTACAGTCAGACTGGCTCTGAATACCAAGTCTGTCACGACCGGTTTTTCAATAAAAATGTTTATTGAGAAAACCAATCTTTAAATCCCAGTATAGGGAAAGTCATCCTTTATGGTAGACAAAAGCTTGATAAACAGAGAACCAGTAGCATTAAATATATTACAGGGTTGAGCTGAGGCTGCTCAACAATTTGTTACAGACTCGCCAATATATTATATATGGGCGGTTTTGACACAAGAGTGGGGTGGCATGCTACTAGCTCGAGGGAAAACTGGTGGTGGATAACTTGACTTCTACTGGCAGTACATCGAGCAACGAGGTGAGGCTCGATGAATTTATTCGGGGTTGCGGAAGCGGATAATACAATGACCAAGACAGGATCGCACGGGACTGATTGGGACTCCTCTAGGCGTCGGACTCGCTATCAAACTCTTCATCCATTAGATCGTCTTCATCAGCATCTGGCCAAATCAACAAGCCAGGTGAGTACTTGAAAGTACTCGCAAGACAGTTCAGACAAAAGATATAATCAATGAATGCATGAATGCGTCATGAACAAAGTATAATACTCAAATAACAACGGTAATATTGCAGAACTTGATGTATCAAAATTTAATAACTGAAAACCGATCGGGTGTCTGGAGCGACGCCTTGAAAGGTAAATAAATAAAAATGCATGCCGCAGTCGGGCGTCTTGGCGACACCACATAAAGGGCTTTAAAATAAATGCCACATTCGGATTTCTGAGCGACATCACATAAAGGGCTTTAAAAGAAATACCACAGTCGGACGTCTGAGCGACATCACAGACAGGGCTTTAAAATAAATGCCACAGTGGGACGTCTGGGCGACATCACATAAAGGGCTTTAAAAGAAATGCCACAGTCG
Organism: Triticum dicoccoides; assembly: GCF_002162155.2. NCBI lineage: Eukaryota > Viridiplantae > Streptophyta > Magnoliopsida > Poales > Poaceae > Triticum > Triticum dicoccoides. Next base: position 460,546,211 of record NC_041391.1, read on the forward strand.
GACGTCTGAGCGACATCACATAAAGGGCTTTAAAAGAAATACCACAGTCGGACGTCTGAGCGACATCACAGATAGGGCTTCAAGAGAAATACCACCGTCGGATGTCTGAGCGACATCACAAACAGGGCTTTAACAGAAATACCACCGTCGGACGTCTGAGCGACATCACAGACAGGGCTTTGAAGAAATACCACCGTCGGACGTCTAAGCGACATCACAGACAGGGCTTTAACAAAAGCAAATAACAGGTATGCCACCGTCGGACGTCTGAGCGACATCACAAACAGGGCTTTGTAATAAATGTAAATACGAGATTAGTCCATCCACAAGAATAATCTTTTATCCGGATTTATTACACATAAATCCCACCGGAGTTTTTGTCACTGAGGCTGATACCTGACAAGGTAAGATAATTATAGTACTTGAACAAAGTACAAGATAATTGAAAGATTGAGACTCTGCAGAGTTTGGAAGAACTGAACACAGCCAACGGATTTCCGTAGTCACGAAGGACTAGTGCCGTTTACGGTATTTCAGTAGAAACACATTTAACTAGTACACACCCATTTCACCTCACGTTGCCAGGAATCACCCTGCACAACGTCCAAGAAAAACATTGAGACGGGGAGGCCACAACCTCGAATAGTATGGGATCAAATTTCTATACGCGCGCTCTAAGGGGTGCCCACCTCTCGGTCCCAACCGGAAACACCCATGCCCCCTGATCGGATGACGGGCTATAATCCAGGGCCATGGAACCCTCATCCCGGCCTCTCCACTTGGTGTGTACAAGGAAAACGATTTGCAACTTACTATGCCGTATTCCTTTCGGAAAACATGTGACAGTATAGGATGGAAATGAATGGGGATGTGAATTGTGTCATGACGACACGGAAGTCAAATAATCTGGCATAAGACTGGCATGTCACAACACTGCCATCTTACCCATCCTCATACCAACACATGGCTTTGCAAATATGTATCCAACAACAAAATGCTTTCCGAAACCTACTAAAATGATGTTCATAAACATGCCATGACTATACTAAAATGCAAACATGCAACAACACTCATCATATCAAGAGTTCAAACATGCTTGCCTGGTTCGGAGTAGTCGGAGTCTAACTGTGCAAAGTTTGCAGCTCCGTCAACTCCTCCGGTATCTACGGTATAAGAAAAATACATACGCAATGTAAATGCCGTGAGCGTACAGAAAAGTGTTCCAAATTTTTTTCAAATAAATATGATAAAAAAACTAGACAAAATTTTGAAGAGGAGAGAAAAGGAATCACTCAAAAATTCCTTTTTGTTAAAAAGTTATAAGTGTTTTAACCCAAGGACTCATCTGTAATGAAACAGAAAACTTCCAGGGGGTTCTGCGGAAAAGTACAGATAATGTTTCGTTTTAAAAAAATGGCTGAGAGACTGACAGGCGGGCTCCACCCGTCAGGTTTGAATTTTTAAATGAGGGAAAGCAGAGCGCGACGGCGCCGAGAGGCGCGGTGGTCGCCGGCGGCGATCCACGGCGAGGTAAGGTGATCGGGGTGTACCTCTGTGTTCAGGGTGCCATTCCGCGTCTGTGGGAGGTGGTGGTGGTCGCCGGCGAGTACCACGTCGGCGGTGACGCTTGCTCCGGCGGACGGCGGTTCGGGTGGTCGTGGATCTCGCCGGAGAGAGCTGCGAGGCCAAAATTGAGTTGGGGTTTATCTTACTAGAGGTGGTACGAGGCTACGGTCGAAACTAGGGCGACGGAGGGGTTCTCACCGGAGAGAACAAAGCCGGAGCCCGAGGCAGACGGAAGTGGCCGGAGTCGAGGAGGAAAGGCCCCTCGAGGCTCGTTCAGTGGCCGGGCGGAGTCTGGTGTGGTGGTGGAGTCGTGCGGAGGCGAGCGCAAGCTCGGGGTGCTATATATAGCAGCCCCGAGGCGGTTGCCGAGAACGGGGTTCTCCGGCGAGGTGATTACAGCAGCGTAATGGTTGCATGGGGGGGGGTCAGAGGTTGAGCTTCGTCGTGGATGTCCCCTGGTTCTGTTTAGATGCTGACCGCGCTGTAATTTGGTCGCTTAGGGGGGGTTCGACGGAACGGGGCGGCGCGGGCCCGTCGGCGGCAGAGAGCGCGCTCTGTGCGTGCCGTGCCACGGCGACGGTGCTGCATGCGTGCGCTGGCAAGGAGGTGGCCACGCGGAGCCACCAGGATGCTTGGGCCGCGCCGAACGGCGTTGTGCCGCCGTTCTGCTTCCTGTCGGCCGCTACGGTGCTACGGCCGCCGCAAGACACGCCGGCGCAGGCGGGCCAGGGTGCCACCGACGCCAGGAAGGCGCCAAGCGCGCGTGTGAGGCTCCGGACAAGCCAGGCTGGCCGTGAGCTACGTGCCAAGCGCACTGTGAGCTCGTGACTGAAGTTACTGACGAAGATCGACACTGAACTTCTGAATTTCTGAAAGTGAACGGTACTAGCGCATGCAAGGTGTTCGACAGAATGATTATAGTGTGTAGAGATCTCCCCTTGAGCTGGTTTTTGGTGGAGGGGCCTCTCATTGCACATGGAGGCTGCCTGAATATTTGTAGAATTTTTGGAGAGGTGTAGATATGGTTTTCACCAAATTTGGCAAATCTGGTCCAAACTTGCAGTGAGTGAATTTTGAAATATTTGAACAGGAGAAGAGTGGATCAAGATGGTTCTGGGTTGTGGGTACAAAGGACTATCCAGGGGTGTTAAGTTGAGGTCAAAAAGTCATAAGCATTGGGGGACTTGCTTTGCAATCCACCTAGGCTCAAAAGAAAAGATAGAATTATTTCTGGAGGAGAAATAGTTGGAATAAAATCCAAAAATGGATTTTATTAGTTTGGACAGAATGTTAGGGTTGAACTATAGTGGTAGGAGAGGTTTTGGGGAAATTTTACCATAGGAGGCATGGTAAAATTTTGAAGGGATCAAAACCAAATAAAAGCCCAAAACTAAAAGGGTTTTCATTTTAAAAGAAACCAAATCCAAGAAAAGGATTTTGAGAGGGCAAACTTAGAAGATGGTTTTTAGGAAGGGTTTAAATGACCTCCTTTCAAACCAAGCAAGGCTCTTTTGAAAAACAAAACACCAAAAATTTTGGAGTGTCACATAGGTTAGTCCCAAAAATAATATAAAAGTGGAAAATAAAGCCAATATAGTCCAAAACAGTAGATAAAGTAGCATGGAGCAATCAAAAATTATAGATACGTTGGAGACGTATCATTGAGGAGCTCTGGAATAATATCACTAGCTCCTACAAAAATTGGCATAAGAAAATAAACTAGATTAGTATTATTTTAAAAAGCATAAACAAATGTCAGAAAATAGAAAGAAACAAATATGGAAAACCTTACATGGCGCTTACCTGCAGCCCATCTGGCACCTCAGCCAGGCCAACACTGTGCCGCCCAGCTAGACCGGCCCACCAGCACCGTCGTCCTCCTGGCGCCAGTCGGCTAGGCGTGTGGCCGGCGCGCGCGCACGGCCATGCCGCCACGCTAGTTGCCTGCCTGTCCTCCCCCTCGTCGCCCTGGATGCCCTGTGCGATGCCACGCGCCACCTCGCACCCCTCTCACTCTCTCCCATGCTCATCCCATCCTCTGCTGCTCGCTCTCTCACCCGCCCGAGCGCCACCATCGCGGCCGCTCGCCATTGTCGCGCCCACCGCCTTGGCCTCGCCCTCTCCTCGTGCCCATAAGCTCTCCCACGTCTTCGTCTACCTCTCTGTCGAGCTATGCAATGCGGAAGCCCTGGAGAGCTGTCGTCGCCGTCATCTTCATCTCCGACCACCGGAGATCGCCTTCGCTACCTCGCTCCCTACAGCGCATCCCCGAGCTCACTGACGACGCCGTCGAGATCGCTATGAGCATTTGCTTCGTTCCCCTCTCTCTGTTCAGCCGTTCGCACGCTGTAGCCCCGACTGCCACCTCGGCCGTAGCACCTCGCCGCCTTCCATGTCACCGCCGTTGCCCTGGCCATGCAGCTCACACCCGCGCATGCCAACGCGCTCCACAGCTCCCCAGCAGGCCAACACCGCCAACTGCGGCTACCGCCGTGCACCGCAGCGATGCGCGCACACTTGGCCGTGCTCCGGCCGCCGCCTCGAGCTTGTTTCCGGCGAGCACCAGCACCCCCGCACCCTCCCGCTTGCTCCAACCGACGCGGACAAGCCTCAGCTCCTCGTCCGTGGTCTCCGCCACCCAAAAGGTCATCGGAGGGCGAATCCCGTGCCCCTCCGCCGCGTATTCGGCCTCGTCGGCGGTTAAACGCCTACGTGTTTGACCGGTTTGACATCGCTGGCCCGTCAGGTGGGCCCCATCGGTCAGGTGATTAGCTTAGTTCTAATCACCACTTAAATAAACCCTACCACTAACCAGTGGGCCCCAGTGCCACTAATCCTATAATTAGGATAATCTAACCCCCTTGCTTAATCTGTGACACTGACGTGTGGACCCCACACGTCAGGTTTGACCTGGTCAGCTCCGTTGACCTGCTGACGCAGGCATGACGCAGTGCTAACGCAGTTATTCATTTTCTAGTTTTAATTTAAATCAGGGAATTCCAGAAAATGATATAAACTTCAAAAACTCATAGAATTTCAACCATAGCTCAGATTGAAATGATTTATATATGAAAAATTATCAGAACAAATCAATCTATCCATATGTACTAGTTTCAGGCATGACAAACCAACTTATACCTACTGTATAAGTGAAAACATATAAATGGCATTTACAAAGACTTAACTTGGAGTTGCATTTGAACTCTTGGTTCAAATGGACTTCATCCAAATGAATGCTAGTTACATTAGCTCAAACAACATCACATCTTCATGCCATGTTCATGCATCACATTGTTGCATATGCTTGTGTATTGATTGCTGATATTGTTCCTTCTCGACAGGTCCTGCTCCGGAGAGTGCTCCAGAGTACCTGTCTGTGAAGCAGTGCCCTCTATTGATCTACCAGGAAAGCGAACCCCCCTTGTTCATTCCATACAATCCTACTCTCTCGCTCCTACTCTTAGTTTTTGCATTAGGACAACAAAGATTCAATTGCTACTTTGTGTTGCGGTAGTTGAACCCATTCCTCTGCATGACCTGTCATTGCCTTAGTAAATAGTTGAAACCCACTAGCATGTGTAGGAGTTGATTGAAGCCATTGTTGTGTTCCTACCATGCCATGCCTGCTACTGATTAGAGTGTGTCAGGTCTGATTCATTGGGAATGAATTGGAGTGCAGTGCTACATTTTGATGCTGAGAGTGCAGTGTGTGAACACGATTTGGTCAAGGTAGCAGCTAGAGCCCATGTAGTAGTACATGGTGGGTTGTCTCACTGGAACCGTCCTTAAGCACTGAGTTCTATGTATGTTGTCCAATGACTAGTTACTACCACACATTGGGCTCTGGGTGCTCCAAGCCCTCTCGACTTATTAACCCACTTGATCTCTGTCCAGGGGTCACAACTAGTTTCTGGTGTTTGTAGGTACTGTTATTTTTCTACCAAGTGGCACCCGGCAGGATGGGCTTGGGACTGACTAGGCACACGTGGCCTGGTGTACCGAGTGGCACCCTGATGGTGGGCTCGGGAACCCTTTACACATTGTTTGGGGCCGTGAGGGAAACCTTGGTCGTACTCCCTTGCAGATAGAACCCGAATAGGCGATAAACCTGGACTAGAGTCTTGTGTGGTTAGTTAGGTCATGGCCGAACACCCTCGCCATGCTTCCACTTGAAGGTTGCCGAGATACATGACGTGTACATGGCGGTAAGTGGCAAGACCATGTGTGAAGAAGTACACACCTGCAGGGTTAACATGATCTATTCGAATAGCCGGGTCCGCGGTTATGGACTTCTTGGATCCTTACGTGGTACATAGACAACTTGAAGTGGATACTCTAAAATGCTCAAGACAAGTGTGAGTGTGATGGATGGACTTCTCGTAGGGAGACGGGGACAAATCCATAGTAGTGTATTCTGTGGTGATTAGTGGACTTGTGTGCGCTGTCTCACCTCAAAGAAGTTTCTCATAGTCGTAGAACAAGATAGCCACTGAGTCAAAGCTGGCTTGCTGCAACTAAACCCCACATTACCTTCTTGATACAAATGCATGTATGATAGGATCTGATGTAAGTCTTGATGAGTACCTTTGTACTCACGTTGCTTTATTTATGTTTTTGCAGCGGAGACTTTAGTCTTACTAGTTTCCGTGGACTTCGACAAGTAGCTTGTACCTCAGCTACGCTCTTGATCGGATGTTGTAGATAGTCAGGCTCCCCAGCCTTTTTCATTTGTAGATGTCTGTACTCACACATGTAATGCTTCCGCTTGTTGTTTGTATGCTCTGAATATTGGGTCATGTGACCCCAGTTTGTGATAAATGCTATGATGGCTCTTCTGAGCCTTTATCTATATGAGTTGTTGAGTTATGCTGTGATGCCATTTTGTATAACACATACTTGCATGTTATGCATACGTGTAATGTGTATTGCTATGTGTGGGATCCGACAACCTAGTTGTTTATTCTTGGTAGCCTCTATTTTGCGGAAATGTCTCCTAGTGCTTCCACTGAGCCATGGTAGCTTGCTACTACTCTGGATCACTTAGGCTGGCCGACATGTGTCCTTCTTCCTTCCTGTGTCTGTCCCTACGGGGAGATGTCACATGGTGTCTACCGGAGTCCTGTTAGCCTGCTACAACCCGGATTCTCCAAAGTCCTGTTAGCCCAGCTGCTACAGCCCGGATTCACTCGCTGATGACCGACAGGTTCGTTGCTGGGTCATGTATGCCTATCCTTGTAAGTTAGTGCCACTTTGGGTTTATTACTACTCATGTCATCCTGGGTTCTTTGTCATATGGATGCTACCGACACTATCATATACGTGAGCCAAAAGGCGCAAACGGTCCCGGGCCAGGTAAGGTGGCACCCGTGGGAATACTGTGTGTGAGGCCGCAAAGCGATATGATGTGTTACATGCTAGGTCGGTGTGACTTAGGATCGGGGTCCTGACAGCTTTGGTATCAGAGCCTGACTGCCTGTAGGATTACCAAGCCAAACTGGTCGAAGTTGAGTCTACAAATTCCTTAGTTATCTAACGGAATTGATTGTGGGAAGGAACATAAGGCTCTTTTTACTCCTTATACCTCATGGTCTTATGATTTGAGTCATCATATCTTTCCTCTGGGGTGAATTACACTTTCTCTTCCGTCTATCAGAATCACGTGTTATTACTCCGTAGTCCCATAGGATTGGTTGATTAGAGTCATATTCCAGTTTTCGAGTATTTCCAGTGTAGTCTGTTTAGTATTATCTCAGAACCTTGAGTGTGATGTTGAGTTGTTGTACTATCCCATTTTAGCAGGATGCATGTCTCATTCTGAGCATTTTACTGTCGTTATGCTGCCGGAATTGCCTACGAATTAGAGAGATACTAATTTCCTTGTCCACATTCTGCAGCCTATAATTGATGTTGATTTCGTCCTTGGTTTCGTTCTCGGGATATCATTAGTTAAGCGAAGTTCTGTTGCTCGTAGCCAGAACCATGGAGATGGCAGGGATGAGGATCCTCCCGACCCGCCTTCGTTGGCAGAGTTCATGTTAGAGATGGAGAGGAACAAGCGTGAGTCTAACCGCTTGTTGGCACCTATCAAGGAGAACACCGCACATCAGTTCAAAGAGTCTACGACCATTCATGAATTCATTCGCTTGCACCCACCCACCTTTCATCATTCCATTGAGCCAATCGGTGCAGATGACTTGCTCTATAGCATCACCCATAAGTTGCGCTCCGCGAACGTAGCTGAAGATGAAAAGGTCACCTATGCTACATACCACTTGGAAGTTCCTGCTAGTCTTTGGTGGCAAAACTATGAGGCTATGCTTCCAGCTAGCCAGATTCCTACCTGGAGGGATTTCACTGAGGCTTTTCGCGAGCATTACAACCCAGGCCCTCATTGATCGCAAGAGATAAGAGTTCTGTAGTTTCACCCAGAGTAAGATGGCTGTTGATGCTTACCGTAGTGAGTTTGAGAACCTCGCCCGCTATGCCATAGAAGAGGTGTCCAAGGACGCCAAGAAGCAGGATAGGTTCCGGAAGGGTCTCAACCCCAAGTTGCGTCGTGATTTCCACCTCCATCATTGTGATACAATCCAAACCCTTGTGAACAAGGCCATTAACGAAGAGACATCTCATCTCACTTACGAGGAGTCTCGTAAGAACACCCATGATTTGGGATCTTCCTCCGGCTCTAGCTTTCAGAAGCGCTAGATTTGGGTTCCGAACTCCGCTCTTCCACCCGGATGTCCACCAAGGCCATCTTGTGTGGTGCTTCACCCAGCTCAGTCGTATGCTCCACCCAGGCCTACTGTTAGACCACTTGTCAATGAGGGTCCACGTCCAACATCAGGGACTTGCTTCACATGCGGGAAGCCAAGACACTATGCACGTGAATGCTCTAAGATTAGTCATGCTCCACCGCAGCCCAAGTCTATTGTCTCTGTTAAGCCATCAAGCAAGACGATCAGTGCCAAGCCAGCTCACACTAAACACGGACGTGTGCATCACGTCTCAGCTAAAGACGCTCAAGATGATCCAAATGTCGTTCTTGGTACACTCCTTGTCAATTGTCATCCAACATCGGCTCTATTCGATACTGGAGCATCTCATTCTTTCATTTCTGAAAGCTATGCTAGCTTGCGCAACATGTCATTCTGTGATATGCCCTCTCCACTAGTCATTCAAACTCCTGGATCCAAATGGCAAACTTCTAGTGTAAGCCATGGTAAAGAAAATCCTTGTTGACAGACTTGTATTCCTTGCATCACTTATAGCCCTCAAGTCTACAGATATTAACATCATATTAGGTATGGACTGGATGAAAGATCATTATGCCAAGATTGATTGTTACACCAGGTCTGTTCAGCTTACACACCCATCTGGCAAGATAGTCACTGTCTCCACTAGAGTTGCAAAGCGTTAGCTCTGTTCTCTTAATGCCAGCCCTCTTCCAGACCTTGAAGATATCCCGGTAGTCCGTGACTTTCCAGATGTCTTTCTAGAGGAACTGCTAGGTGTTCCACCTGAGAAAGATGTAGAGTTTGTTATAGATCTTATCACAGGAACCGCTCTAATCTCTAGGAGACCTTACAAAATGGTACCCTTAGAACTAGCTGAGCTTAAGAAACAACTTGATGAGTCCTTGCAAAATGGTTTCATCCATCCTAGTTCATCTCCTTGGGCTTGCCTCGTCCTCTTTGTCAAGAAGAAAGATGGTACGGACCGTATGGTTGTAGATTATCGTCCCGTTAATTCGGTCACGATAAAGAACAAATATCCGCTCCCCATGATCAACGACCTGTATGATCAGCTCGCTGGATCCTCAGTCTTCTCCAAGATGGATTTGAGGTTAGGCTATCACCAAATCAAGATCAGAAACAGGGACATCTGCAAGACAACCTTTGTCACTCATTATGGTCAGTACGAGTACACCGTCATGTCCTTCGGTCTAACCTACGCTCCAGCTACATTCTCCCGCTTGATGAACTCGATCTTCATGGAGTATTTAGATAAGTTCATCGTGGTTTACCTCGATGATATTCTTATTTACTCGAAGAACGAGGAAGAGCATGTCATACATCTTAGACTTGTGTTAGAAAAACTCAAAGAGCACCGCCTTTATGCCAAGTTCTCCAAGTGTGAATTTTGATTGCCTAAAGTGACCTATCTAGGCCACGTAATCTCTGGTAAGGGCATTTCTATCAATCCCGAGAGAGTTCAGGCCGTTCTTGATTGGACTGCACCTGAAACAGTTAAACAAGTTAGGAGCTTCCTTGGTCTAGCCAGCTATTGTCGCTGCTTTGTTGAAAACGTCTCCAAAGTGGCCAAACCTCTCATGGAACGTCTCAAGAAAGATAAAAAGTTTGAGTGGTCCCCAAAGTTTGAGTACAGTTTTCAGGAACTGAAAAGATGCGTGACTTCTTCTCCCATACTTGTGCCACGGATTTCACAACAGACTTTGTTATCCATTGTGATGCCTCATGACAGGTGTCATGGAATTAACACCTCAGATGTCCTAGCAGAAGGACTTAGTCGTGGAGCCATCGCAACAAGATTAGCTTAAAGGGGTTAAACCGGAACAAAGGACACGGGAAGTTTATACTAGTTCAGCCCCTTGCGGTGAAGGTAAAAGCCTACGATCCAGTTGTTGTCGGATTGATTGATCTCGATGAGCAGGGAGCGAATCCGCTTTACCTATCTCTCGAGCTGTTGTTTCTTGTCCCTAAACCACCGTTGGGTCGTCCCTTTATATACACAGGTTGATGCCCGGCCGGTTTACAGAATCCTGAGGCCGGCTCATACAAGTGTCCGACTCGGTCTCTTCCTTTCCATAACTTACAACACAAGTTATACATCTATGGCGGTTTACTACTATGGGCCCTAATCCGCCATTGGGCTCTGGGCCTCTAAGCTTTAATAGTAGAGCGCCATACTCCTTGTCTTCATGGGCTTCAATATAGAGGAGCATAAACCGGCCCCTCCTGGGCGGTTTACACTCAGTAGTTATATCCCCAACATTAGGCCCCAGATTGATTTGAACCTGTTCATGTCAATCTTCTACTTAGAAAAATTCCTTGAACATCTTCTTATGATCCTCGTAAACGGCCATGACATCTTCTCCATGTGAACTTGGTAAACCGCCATGACATCATCTTCTAAAATTGCAGTAAATCATCATGACGTCATCTCTGTATAAAAAACTCATAAAGATTCTCTTTATTAATTAACTCCCGAAGATACGGGAAACAGTTGTGCCCCATTTTCCGCTTTGAGCTCCTCGATCCCTGTGCTTGCCTACTTATCCACTCGCCTTATAAATAGGCCCAGGGGTCTTTCCCTTTTCCCCTTCCGCGCTTCTTCTTCCTCCTTTCGACAATCAAGCCCGAAAGCTCCGCCACCGCCCTCGACCTTCCAGCGTTGCATCATCCCTGGCCGCTGCATCAACCTGAACGTACCAAAGATCCGGAGCTCTCCTCCGCCACTCCTGTGAATCCGGTAAGCCTCCTTCCCTCAACCTAGATCTGCATTAGGGTTTCGGGGTTCGTTTGTTGTTCATTAGTGTTCATCCACGTTCTTTGTTTCGACCTTACTATCTCATCGAATCTATGACCTCTTTCCTTTGCGGCTGAAGCTGTAGTTTATTTCGCCTCGCCATAGTATCCTTTCGACTATGAACAGACCCCATCTGGATTCTTTCTGTTCTGTTGTTGCCATTTTAGGGCTTTGATATTATTCCTTTTCCTGAACTGTGCTAGATCCATAATGATAATCCTTAGCTTGTGAAATCTGTTTGTGTAGCACTTAGCAATTTTCAGATATGTTTTCCTTCATACCATTATAGGCGGTTTAACCTGTAAAAAATGACAATCCTGTAGGTACCATTAGCCCTCTCGTAAACCGCCATCTTTTCTTGAACATCCATATCCGGTTTAATGTACACACACGCTTTGATTAAATTCTCTAGTTTAACACCGGTTGATGGCAAAGACTTTCTTTGCCGTCAGCTAGCGGACGGCAAAGAACTGGCTGATGGCAAAGACTTTCTTTGCCATCAGCCAGTTCTTTGTCGTCTGCTTTTGGGTAGCTGATGGCAAAGAGCTTATTTGCCGTCCGCTAGTAGACGGCAAAGAGCTGGCGGATGGCAAAGTAGCTGATTCCAGTAGTGTATGCATATCAATCCTGAATCATGAACCGGCGTTTGAACTTCCTTTATAGTTTGTCATCAAAAATGGCCAAGCAATTCTCTTCTTGCAATTGGGTTCCTTCTCGTGTTACAGAAGAGCAACATACTGGGTATGTTGTGACTGGCGCTTTAGCAAAGAAGGAGGTCATTCATTGGAGAGTCCCTGGTGTGGAAAACCCTCCTGAACCTCAAGATGGAGAAGTGGTTGTGTTTATGCAGCATCTGGACCGAGGGTTTAGCCCTTCCGGATCAAAAAAATTCCGTGATGTACTTGCCAACTTCCAACTCCATCCTCAAGACATTGGACCGAACTCTGTGTCCAACATCTGCAATTTCCAAGTGTTCTGTGAAGTTTATCTACAAGAAGAACCGACTGTTGAACTCTTCAGAGACTTCTTCCACTTGAACCGCCGTACTGAATTTTCTGACGGCCCCGATACTGAACTTGGCGGAGTGTCGATTCAAAAAAGTAAAGAAGTTGATTTTCCTCATGCCAAACATCACAGCCACACCAAGGATTGGAATCAAACATGGTTCTATTGTCGGAACACTGCTCCTGCTGATGAAAATCCTCTGCCGGGTTACCGTGCTTACCGACTCAGCAATGGACATGCACTGCCTCAGCGGCTTACTGCCAAAGAACGACAAACATATGCACCACAACTTGCTAAGATCCGGGCTCTTCTAGCAAACGGTTTAACCGGTATTGACCTCGTCTGTTGCTGGGTTTCATGGGGCATCCTGCCCTTAAGCCGCCGCACTAGGTTAATGCATGAATATACTGGGGATGTCAAAGACCCTCAATGGCACACTGAAGTATAGATGAATGATGATGAAGTCACTGAGTCTATCAAAAAGATGCTAGATGAATCGATAGCTGAGTGCAGCAAGACTCGGCTGTGTCCCTTTTATGCCTCCAACAAACCGCCAGCTGTAAGAATTTATCTTTCTGCTTTTTAATCCGTCTCCCCTTTAACATTTTTCTGATAGCCTTTTCTTTCTTCTTACAGGCCAAAGATCCTTTCTGTAAGAGGAAAACTCAAGACAAACCGGCAAAAACACCAGACAAACCGGTGAGATCTCCTCGTGCCAAGAGCAAGGCCACAAAGAGGCCAGCAAAGAAGAAAACCGCCGAGTCCTCTAATCCGCCCGAAGATGTTGATGACTCAGAACCAGAGGTAGAACTTGACTCTCTTGGTTCATTCTTCATACATCTTATTGACAATGACCATTATCAGGATGATGCGAAAGCCAGCCGTGCTGACCATGTAGAGGTAATCTCCCTTTCGTCCATATCCAATCTTGTGCCAGTACAAAAACTCCGTCCGCAGTCCGGAAAGTGAAACGTTCACATCCTCTCACTCATTTGGATCCACAATTTTCTTTGAACACACAGCACCCTGAAGCTCGTCACACAACCCGGCACAGTGTCCAGCAAGTCACTTCCTCCGGTTTACCAGACACCCCAATCCGGAAGCGTCGTGCAGAGGTCTCTTGTAATTCTAACAAATCTTATCCCTTGGCGGGTTACTTCCGATACCCTCTTAATCCGTCTGACTCGAATTATCAGGTAACTTCCAATTCATCCTATGGCAACTCATAACAACACAAATGCCTCCCATCAAAACCATCCCTGGGTAAGTAAAATAATTTTAGCTTTGCCTTCTTGCATCGGTTTACCATACTAACCTATGTTTGCTATTTTGCAGCGCCAAAGCCCGACTCGGCAAGAAAGCGAAAACGAATGATCCCACCGAGGAGTTTGAACCGGAGAGGACCTCAGAAGGTGATGGAGGATATGTTGATATTGGTATGGATGATCCTGTGCCACAAGGTCAGGACAATGATGTTGATCCGCCAGAAGTTAACCCGGCTAGCCCTCATGTCGATCCACCAAGCCCAACTGCCAATCCTCCAAGTCCAGCTGCTGATCCATTGATCCCAGCCAAAGCCTCGGATAAACCGGCAAGCCCAAATAAAGCAATTGATGATGTTGTGATTACCGGGTTTGGCCACACTTCTCTTGGAAATCCTGTCGCTTTGTCCAGGCACAGTGCCAAAGTAGAATCTGCTGCTGTGGATAAAGGCAAATGGAAGACTGATCTGTCAAGCTGTGCTCATCTCAATGTTCAAGAACTTCACTCTGGCTACCTAAACCGGCTATATACAAGCCGTGATTATGAGGCTGGTTTAATCAACTTGATGAAGGAGCGCTATGAGGTAACTTCCATTCCAAACACTTTATAAATTTTCTTTGTACTGTATATCAACTCCACTATAGCCCCCACGGGTCGGTTTATCTCTTCAAGATGAACCAGGACCTTCTGTTGCAAAACTTGTCCTTGTTGAATTCCTTCACCTCTGATGTTTCTGATCAATTATGCATTAGCCCCCAAGTGCCAAGTTTAATACTTGTATTGAGCCTTGGGACGTCAAAGAACACTCAAAAAGAATCAATCCGCATTAGCCCCCAAGTGCCAAGTGTATAACTTGTTATGTGCTTGGGACTTTGAGAAAAATATGAACATCTTCATCATCTGTCTTTTGCAGGCTGATTTGAGCAACAAAGATTTGCAAATTGCTGATCTTCAAGAGAATATCAAGTCCCAGTAAGCAGAAACCTCCAAGGCCAAAGATGAATTAAAGGGTGCTTTAGCTGCCATGGAGCAACTAAAGGATGGTTTCAAAAGCGAGCGGGCTGAAGATGCAGATGCAGCTCTTAAACCGATGGCGGAAGAGCTAACTGGGTTAAAGCATCAAGTCAATGCTATGACTTCTGCAATATTTGGTAAGTATTCTTTGTAAGAACCTTTCTTAGACATCTTTGAAGTTGCCAGTTTAACAAAAAATTCTTAAACCGTTTTAGGTAGTCGTGTTGTTCATCTGGGCTCGGATATGCGGATGAAGTTGAAAGCAGCCTATACGCTGATAGAACAATTGTATACCGGTTCTCAATGAGTCATCTGTGCGGCTTCCTACAACAAACCGGCACCAACCTTGATCCAGGATACGTTGGCCAAATTATCTATGACCCCTGCCCAGATAGAAGAGGTAAAGCGATCTGCTGCAAGGGCTGGCGCTTTAACAGCACTGACTTGGGCCAAAGCTTTGATTTCTGATCTTGATCCGGCAGATATCACAAAGGGCTAACCTGGCCAACAAGAAGATGGGTTAGAATTTGGTAATGAAGCCCTCAAAGCCTTGACAAAGGAGATGCACCTGCTGACAAGCCAATTGGCCCAAGAGGTTGACTTGTCTGTCCATCGGTCCAGCTATGACACAGACAACAAACGGGTTGATGCAGCTGTGAAAGAAGCACAGAATCTTATCCCGCCAATCTGTAAGCACAACTATGCCCTTGAACCGTCCAATCTTATAAGCAATGAAGCTGTCTTCCAAGCCTTAACCAGGATTGATTGGGCCATCCTTGACTTCCAGCCACTGGGTGAGGAGGAGGAGGAGGTTGAACCGACGCGAGATGATCTATCAACTTCACGTCAACCTGGTGACGAATCATAATCCGGCAGCCGGTTTGACTTCCTCATATAATGTTCTAGGCAACAAACAATTATTCTTTTGGGCATCAAAGCGCCTTGTAATAGGCTAGTTGAAATACTTTGATCTGCTGCCATCGTGCACTGCTACCAGACACCGTAACCCGGCATGATTGTTGCTATGCTTGCTTTATGTGCCTTAGTAATTATAAAATCCTGCCTTCTGCATTAGAAAAACTTAAACATGCCCTGGCGGTTTACCACCGGATGGGTTATGATACCCAATACAGAACCAGAGTTCTCATAACCAAGGTTGTAAAGCAATGAAATATGAAATATATCATACCTGTGATATTAAATCACCTTTGTTGGTTTACCAACTTGTGTAGTAAGGGTGATACCCCAAATTTGAGTTTTTGAAAACTCCCACCATGCTGTGCTAGTGCATAATAAGCCATGCCGGGTTATGACAAACACCGGATGATCATCCTGGCGACTTATAGTCAATGCTAGACCGGATTAAGAGATGCCGGTTCATAGTTGATTATGTGCTAATAAGCTGATAACTGAAAGCCACGCCGGGTTAAGAAACACCGGGCTGATGTAATGACTTATAGTCCGGCCGGGTCAATAGACACCGGTTTAACTTAAAACCTTACCAAAAAAGATAAAACCTTGCAAAAGCAAAATCAAATAAAAACTTGTAGTCGAGGCTTTTCAAGGGCTGCCAGGCCCAAATTCGAGGCTTTTCATGGTCTGCCAGGCCGCTGAGTTAAACCATTTAACAAAGCCTTTTAAGATGGGCCACCAATTAACCAATCATCATTTTAACTTCGACAAGTTCAGGGTCTGTGTAAGATTGACTTGTCTTTTAAGATGGGCCTCCAATTAAACCCGCCGACATTCGGCGAGTCATACCAGGATTACCTGGACAGGAGTGGCTTACTTGATGAAGGCAGGTTAACCCGGGGTTTTAGGTGAATACACCAAGCTTCCAAGCCGTGGCTTGATAGCCAATTACAAGGGTCCTTTCAGATTCTTTGTTGCTTTGCACAAAGAGCCCCCAAGTAACTTTGTGAGATGTGCTCAATGGGTGCCTATGTTTGAGTCGTGCTTCAGTGACAATACTCTCTTTGGCCCCTTGGGTGTGAAGCTCCCAAGCTTTATTGTGGCATGATAGCCAGTTTAATGGACAAACAGGACGTCACTTTATAAGAAGAAGCCCTGTTATAACCAAGAAATATTGGAAGAACGGCAGAGGCCCTGCTTGTAGCAAGGATGCCAGTTTATTACATTGTCAAAATATGTACATAATGAGAGCCTATGGCTCAGGTGTAGTAAGGTCGTAGATGAGCGATATTCCACGGCCGATGGGTCTCCTCCTCTGTGCTTGAGTCTTTGCTCGCGAACGTCGATGAGGTAGTATGATCCGTTGTGCAGATTCTTGCTGACCACAAAGGACCCTTCCTAAGGTGGGGATAACTTGTGCATATCGGTCTGATCCTGGATGAGCCAGAGCACTAAGTCGCCTTCTTGAAAGGTTCTTGTTTTAACCCGGTGGCTATGATAACACTGCAGGTCTTGCTGATAAAACGCCGAATGAGCCAATGCCATGTCCTATTTTTCATCTAACATGTCCAGTGCTTCTTGACGTGCTTGCTCGTTATCCGCTTCAACATAATTGGCAACCCGGGGCGAGTCATGACGAATATCACTTGGGAGTACCACCTCTGCCCCGTAAACCATGAAGAAATGTGTATAACTTGTAGATCGGTTTGGGGTTGTGTTTATGATCCATAATACAGATGGTAATTCTTCCACCCAACAACTCGACGTCCTTTTAAAAGGACCCATAAGCTGAGGCTTGATACCCTTCAAAATTTCCTGATTAGCCCTCTCAGCTTGAACATTAGATTGGGGGTGAGCCACGGACGACACATCAAGCCGGATGTGTTCTCGTTGGCAAAATTCCTCCATCTCACCTTTGGAGAGATTCGTGCCATTATCTGTGATGATGTTGTGTGGAAAACCAAAGCGGAAGATCACCTTCTTGATGAATTGAACCGCCGTGGCCGCGTCACACTTGCTTACTAGCTCCGCTTCAACCCATTTAGTAAATTGATCAACTACCACCAACAGGTGGGTCTTCTTATCTTTGGATCACTTGAAGGGCCCTACCATATCAAGCCCCCAAGTAGCAAACGGCCAAGTGATGGGAATCATTCGTAGCTCCTGAGCCGGAACATGAACTCGTCGTGAGAATTTCTGACATCCGTCGCACCGCCTCACCAAGTCCTCAGCATCAGCATGAGCCGTCAGCCAATAGAAGCCATGACGAAAAGCTTTAGCAACAAAGGATTTTGAACCGGCGTGATGACCACAGTCTCCTTCGTAATAACCATGGACTTGGAACATAGAGCTGGAACACACCAGAGACACTGCAACGGTGTAACTCGTCATTGTGAATAACCATGGACTTGGATCGCCAGACTATCTGCCTGGCCAAAACTGCATCTTCTCGTAACTCGCCCCGGTTCATATATGCCAAGTATGGAATCGTCCAATCCGGAATAATGCGTAAAGCGGCCACAAATTGTGCCTCCGGATCAGGAATAACGAGGTCCTCCTCTGTAGGAAACTAAACTGACGTGTTGTGCAAGACATCCAAAAAGGTATTGGGCGGCACCGGTTTACGCTGAGATCCCAGCCGGCTTAAAGCATCGGCTGCCTCATTTTTGCGCAGATCAATGTGCTCCACTTGATAACCCTTGAAGTGACGAGCGACAATATCCACCTCTCGTCGGTAAGCCGCCATGAGTGGATCCTTGGAATCCCAAGTACCTGAAACTTGCTGGGCCACCAGATCCGAGTCTCCAAAGCATCGTACCCGACTTAAGTTCATTTCCTTAGTCAATCAAAGACCATGGAGTAAGGCCTCGTACTCAGCTGCATTGTTAGTACAAGGGAAGATTAAGAAAAGAACATAATGAATTTTATCACCTTGAGGGGAAGTAAGGACAACTCCAGCCCCCGAGCGCTCCAATTGCTTGGACCCATAGAAGCGGATAGTCCAGTATGTGTTGTCCGGTTTGTCTTCTGGTGCTTGTAACTCTGTCCAATCATTGATGAAATCCAGAAGGGCCTGGGACTTGATAGTTGTTCGAGGCATATACTTAAAACCATGTGGTCCAAGCTCAATAGCCCACTTAGCAACCCGGCCAGTAGTCTCCCTGTTCTGGATTATATCTCCCAAAGGAGCATAACTGACCACTGTGATGGAATGGCCTTGAAAGTACTGTTTAAGCTTCCGACTTGCCATGAAGACCCCATACACCAGCTTCTGCCAATGGGGATACCTTTGCTTTGACTCAATGAGTACTGAGCTGATATAATAAACCGGCCTTTGAACCGGGTATTCCTTACCAGCCTCCTTACGTTCCACCACAATAGCTACACTGACAGCCCGGGCATTAGCAGCCACGTATAACAACAGTGGCTCCTTATCAATCGGAGCAGCAAGAACCGGCGGTTCAGCCAACTGCCTCTTTAAGTTCTCAAACGCCGCATCAGCAGCATCGCTCCAGACAAAATTGTCTGTCTTCTTCAACATCTGATAGAGCGGGATCGCCTTCTCTCCCAACCTGTTGATAAACCTGCTCAAAGCCGCGATACGACCCGCCAGATGTTGAACATCATTGATACATGCCGGTTTAGCCAGGGATGTGATAGCCTTGATCCTCTCTGGATTAGCCTCAATGCCCCTGTTGGACACCAGAAAACCCAAGAGCTGGCCAGCCGGTACACCAAAAACACACTTAGCCAGGTTGAGCATCATTTTATAAATTCTCAGGTTATCAAAAGTTTCTTGCAAATCAGTTATGAGTGTCTCTGCTTTCCTGGACTTCACCATGATATTATCCACATAAACATGAACATTATGCCCAATCTGACCATGGAGGCAATTCTGCACACATCGTTGATAAATCGCCTGAGCACTTTTGAGCCCAAAGGGCATAAA
Source organism: Triticum dicoccoides (assembly GCF_002162155.2). Lineage (NCBI taxonomy): Eukaryota > Viridiplantae > Streptophyta > Magnoliopsida > Poales > Poaceae > Triticum > Triticum dicoccoides. Next base: position 460,565,466 of record NC_041391.1, read on the forward strand.
CACATAACAGAAGGCTCCAAAGGGAGTGATGAAAGCCGTCTTCTCCTAGTCCTTAACTGCCATTTTGACCTGATGGTAACCGGAATAAGCATCCAGGAAACTCAAACGCTCACAACCCGCCATAGCATCAATGATTTGATCAATACGAGGGAGGGCAAAAGGATCTGCTGGGCAAGCTTTGTTCAAATCTGTGTAATCCACACACATCCGCCAAGTGCCATTTTTCTTAAGTACCAGCACTGGATTAGCCAACCACTCAGGGTGAAATACTTCCACAATGAACCCTGCTGCCAATAGCCGGGCTACCTCTTCACCAATGGCCTTAGGCCTCTCTTTGTTAAAGCGGCGAAGAAACTGTTTGACCGGTTTGAACTTCAGATCAATATTAAGAGTGTGCTCAGCGAGTTCCCTCGGTACACCTGGCATGTCAGAAGGTTTCCATGCAAATATGTCCCGGTTCTCACGGATGAACTTGATGAGCGCGCTTTCCTTTTTTGGATCCAAGTTGACGCTAATGCTGAACTGCTTGGATGAATCGCCAGGAACAAAATCAACCAATTTAGTCTCATCAGCCAATTTAAACTTCAAAGCCGGATCATGCTCTGTAGTGGGCTTCTTTAGAGAAGTCATATCTACCGGATCAACATTGTCCTTATAAAACTTCAACTCCTCCATTGCACAAACCGACTCAGTATAAGCCGCATCACCTTCCTCACACTCCAGAGCAATCTTGCGGCTACCGTGAACTATGATGGTCCCCTTATGACTGTAACGCCCCGGATCCGATGCGCCAGGTGTCTGCCAGTTATTCACCTTCATTGCCATGTCATTTGCTTGCGTGTTGCATTTTTCCATGTCATCATGTGCATCTCATTTTGCATACGTGTTCGTCTCATGCATCCGAGCTTTTTCCCCGTTGTCTGTTTTGCAATCCGACACTCCTATGCCCTCCGGCGTCCCCTTTTGTCTCTTATTATGAGCGGATGTTAAACATTCTCGGAATGGACCTTGATTTGCCAAGCGGCCTTGGTACCCTACCGGTAGACCGCCTGTCAAGTTTCATGCCATTTGGAGTCCGTTTGATACTCCAACGGTTAACCGGGGAACCGTAAAGCCCTCTATTGTTGCAGCCCAACACCCCTTCAAATTAGCCCATGATCCCATCCAAACCCCCTCCATGCTCTCTGTCGTTCGATCACGATCGTGTGGGCGAAAACCGCTCCTCATTTGGACACTCCTAGCTCCCTCTTCCTATAAATATGCCATCCCCTTCCATTTTTCGCAGTCCAAACCCTAGCCCCGCTCCCCTCGCGCCACCGGACATGTCCGCTCCCTCGCCGGACATGTCCACCGCCTCCAACCACATCGCCCGGCCAATCCCCGCGTGCCACCTCACCCCAGCGGCTGCTCCCGACCAACTGGAGCGCGCCACGTCAGCTCCTCCGCCGCCAGCCAGCCGCCTCCACCGCACCGGACCCGCGGGGCCCAGATCCGGTCCGCCCGGGCCCGGATCCCCGCCGCCGCCGGGCCAAGCGCCCACTCCGTGCCCGAACCTCCCGCTCCCCTGCTGGAGCTCACTCGAGGGGAGGAGTCCCTCGAGCAGCCCCGATCAAGGAGCTCGGCGCTAGCAGCCGCTGCCGGCGACTCCCCTCCTCGCCGTCGTCAAGCCCCGTAGAGGACCTCCCAGGCCGGCCCCATGTCCCGCTCTCCTTTTCCCGTGTGTTCTCTTTATCCCTCGCTCTCTCTCTCCCACACGCAGCTCTCTCTCTCCCTGTGCCAGGAGCATCCATGGCTACCCCGATCTCCACGCTTGTGCCGCCCCAAGCCTCCTCTCTGCCAAAAATGGATCCGTCGTGGCCAACTCCGTCGGATTCCGGCCGGGCCCCGCCGGATTAGGCCGTCCCCTTGCCCCCATGTCCCTAGAACTACCACTGCCATGGCCTGCTTCTTCCTCCCGCGACCTGGATCCCGTTTTCGCGGAGGTGATTTTCTGTTGTCCTGAAATTCTTGCATTCTGGTGCTACATTTGACTTGCTGTAACTCCATGTGTACTGCTCCATTTTATGCGTGTAATATGTCAAAATTTTCATCAGGATATGCTCTTCATTTTGTACCATTGTTCCATGCTCGTTTGAGTCCACCTTGATGCCCAAATCATCGTTGCAAGAGTGCTATATGATGTTAACTGTTGTCTGTTAACAGAACTTGGTCATTTGTCTTTTTCATTGCATTTTGTGTGTGCATCGTATGAGCTTGATGTCTAAATGAGTTTTGAACTACATCATGCCATATTTACAGTTGTGTAATACATGTATTTTTGTGAGTCTTGTAGTGAGTGCATCGATCTTGTGAAGTAGGGAACTTGTTGTTGCTGTTTTGCTAGACTGACTCTGCTATATCATGTTGCTATGTAAACCTGCTGCTACAAGTCATTCTATGCATAATCTGGAGATGTTCAATAACGTTGTTTTGTTATAAATGTCATCCTCCATCCATTAATGTCCTGGTTGCATTTATAGCCTACTGTAACTTGTTGTTATCTTGCTCCAAACTTGCTAAATAATGTTGTTGTCAGCCTGTTAACATTAAGTTAAATGTTGCCATGATTGTTGTTAGTGATCCATGCATCCTATGAACTTTATCTTGCCATGCTTAGCTTCACAAACATGTCTTCTTACTGTTGGTTACCTTGTCATTCCTTGTGTTGCTCTGTGGTGAGTTGCAGAAGCTCACCAACATGCCTACTTATTGTTGTTCCTGCCATGTTTGAATCTGTCATATCATTTGCCATGTTTGCATGGATGCTACCATCTTTCGTGTTGATCTTTGGAATAAGGTTAGTAAGGGAGTATTGTTATTTGTCTTTAGTATTGGCATGACATGCCTTTGTTTTCCATGATAAGTTCCGGTAACATGTCGTTTGATAGCTCTAAACATTGCAACCTGATGTTATTTCTGCTAAGTCTGAAACATTTATTATTTGCAATCTTGCCATGTCCTTTTGAGCATGTTCTAGTGTTTTCTGGAGATAGCTCAGTGTTCATGTTTTGTTGTGCTTTACCTGTACTTCATACCCATGCCTTTTTTCTTATGTTGAGGTGCTGTAGCATATTGTTTTGATGATTGCTAGAGGCCTAGTTGCTGTTTTGGACAGATTGTTGCTATATCTTGTTTCATGTGTATGTGTTGAACCGTTTCTCCGTTTTGAGTGTGCTCTATATGAAACTTGCTTGATTTTGCATGAAGTTTCATATTATCATGTTGCATCCTTGGTATGAGGTGTTTGCTTGATGTTTGTATGCATTTCGCATCAATGCCATGCTTATCTTGTTTTGCTCATATCTTCTAGGCCGTAGCTCCGAATTAAATGAACTTTATATTTAACTTGACTAGAATCTCACGTAGATCATCTTGGTGCATTTTAACTTTCTGTTTAACAACTTGAACATAAGGTTTATTCAGTTCTGGACTAATTTCTAAATTTGCATATGCGGACTTACCGGAATTGTTATATGTTGTTTTCGGCCTCATTTAAACTTGCTTTGATGTGTTACTCTTGTATGCATCATCTCTTGCCATGAGTAGCTTCATATAACATTTGTCATTCATCATGATTGGTTTTGCATCATGTCATGTCTATGTGTGGTGTGTTTACTATGTTGTGTGCCTCTTCTCGATAGTTCCCGTTTCTTTGCGATCGTGAGGATTCGTTCGTCTACGCTTGGTTCGTCTTCGTGGCTTCATCTTCTTCATGGACTCGTTCTTCTTCCTAGCGGGATTTCAGGAAAGATGACCGTCACCTTGGATCTCACCACTATCATTGCTATGCTAGTTGCTTCGTTCTATCGCTTTGCTGCGCTACCTATCACTTGTTCTTCAAGCCTCCCAAATTGCCATGTCAGCCTCTAACCTTTTCACCCTTCCTAGAAAACCATTGCTTGGCTATGTTACCACTTTGATCAGCCCCTCCTATAGCGTTGTTAGTTGCAGGTGAAGTTGAAGATTGCTCCATGGTGGATAGGATTATGTTGGGATATCACAATATCTCTTATTTAATTAATGCATCTATATTTCGTAAAGGGTGGAAGACTCGGCCTTATGCATGGTGTTTTGTTCCACTCTTGCCGCCCTAGTTTCCGTCATATCGGTATTATGTTCCTGGATTTTCTGTCCCTAACACGGTTGGGTGATTTATGGGAACCCCTTGACAGTTCGCTTTGAATAAAACTCCTCCAGTAAGGCCCAACCTTGGTTTTACCATTTGCCTCACCACCACCTTCTTTTCCCTTGGGAGTCGCGCTCTCGAGGGTCATCTTTATTTTAGCCCCCCCGGGCCAGTGCTTCTCTAAGTGCTGGTCCGAACTAGAGCCCATTGCAGCGCCCCCTCAGGGAAACTTGAGGTCTGGTTTTAGTTGTACAGATTGCTCATCCGATGTTGCCCTGAGAACGAGATATGTGCAGCTCCTATCGGGATGTTGGCGCATCGGGCGGTCTTGCTGGTCTTGTTTTACCATTGTCGAAATGTCTTGTAACAGGGATTCCGAGACTGATTGGGTCTTCCTGGGAGAAGGAATATCCTTCGTTGATCGCGAGAGCTTATTATGGGCTAAGTTGGGACACCCCTGCAGGGTATAAACTTTCGAGAGCCGTGCACGCGGTTATGTGGCAGATGGGAATTTGTTAATGTCTGGTTGTAGATAACTTGACACCAGATTCGAATTAAAATGCATCAACTGCGTGTGTAGCAGTGATGGTCTCTTTTCGGCGGAGTCCGGGAAGTGAACACGGTTTTGGGTTATGTTTGACGTAAGTAGGAGTTCAGGATCACCTCTTGATCATTGCTAGCTTCACGACCGTTCTGTTGCTCTCTTCTCGCTCTTACTTGCGTATGTTAGCCACCATATCATGCTTAGTCGCTGCTGCAACCTCACCACTTTACCCCTTCCTTACCCATTAAGCTTTTCTAGTCTTGATACCCATGGTAATAGGATAGTCCTCGTGGCTCGCAGATTACTACCACAACAGTTGCAGGTACAGGTTATGCGATGATCTTGACGTGAGAGCAATGTTGCTTGTTTTGGAGTTCTTCTTCTATTTCTTCTTCGATTAGGGGATAGGTTCCAGGTCGGCAGCCTGGGCTAGCAGGGTGGATGTCGTTGAGTTTCTGTTTGTGTTTCATTCCTAGTCGGTTGTTGCCCTGATGTATGATGTATTGATGTATTCGTGTGGCATTGTATGCCTTTTGTATGTATCCCCATCTATTATGTAATGTTGATGTAATAATATCCACCTTGCAAAAGCGTATCAATATGTGGTTCTATCCTTGGTGGGACCTTCGAGTCTCTTTAGGATAGTATCGCATATTGGGCGTGACAAGTTGGTATCAGAGCCTCGACCGACCATAGGAGCCCCCTTGATTGATCGTGTAGTTTGGCCGTTGTCGAGTCTAGAATAAAACTATTTCGGAGTCTAGTTATATCGGAGAGTAGGAATTCTTTTTACTCCTCAGCCTCTTCGTCGCTCTAGTGAGGAATCTTGACGTAGGTGTTTTGAATTACTCCTCTTCCCATTCAAATTTTTCTTGAGGATCACGTGGTTAGTTTCGTGAGTTGTCCATCCTCTTTTGTCTGGTGCATCTCTCGTCAAGTTGACTTGAACCTCTTTGTCTTTCATGAGATCAATCCTCAGTTCTTCCTCCGACGTCGTTGTTTTTCCTTGTACAAAGTTGTCTTTGTTTTTCCCACCCGCCCACCCCTTTTTCTTCTTGGAGTTGGATCCTATAATCGAGTATCCATCCTACTCGTGCGAAGTCTTTGCTTTCTTTCCTCATTGTTTTCAACTGGTGTTTTCTCTTCAAGATATTCGTCGGTCTCCCCTTCGAAGTTGCCATTGTTTTTCCGCCCTCCCACCCACTTCTTCCCGGAGCCTCTTCAGTCTTCCCTCAATTATTTCAACCGGTGAATTCTTGTCTCATTCGTCATTCTTCATCCCTTTCTTTTCCCGGTGGATTCAATTCAAGTTTTTTTCGGCTGATCATATTCTTTCCCTTGGTTAAAGTGTTTTCCCTGCTCGTTCGCCTCTCGCCAGTTTATCCTTCCGGAGTGCTCAAGACATCTCAGGAGATTCGTCTGTGTTCCAATTAATTCGAGGTTTTCACCTCTCAAATATTTCAATTGTTCCGGTGCATCATCTATCCGTTCAACATCCCTTTCCAACGGTGTTTTTCTCTTTAGTGGGCCCTAACCAACAGGTCTTTTCCCAGGATCTTACCCGACTCTTCTAATTTTCCCGGAGTTATTCTCAAATCCTTTCCGAAGTTTGACGTAAGTATGAATTTCATCAGTCAGATGCTTTCCCAAGATCGATTTCATTTTCATTGATTGACTCAACCTCTTCGTTTTTCATTCTTCCGGAGTATCTCAACAATTTTGATGGTGTTCCTCGTCGTCTTTCTCAACATTTGATGACCGAAGTAGAGTTTTCCCTAAATCTTGTCCGTTCTCCCAGAGTTTCACGGTTCTAGCTCAATGTTATCCTATCAAATTGTTTCCAGTCGTGAAATTCTTTCTTACCCATCCGGAGTATCTCAGGAGTTGTTTTTCCGTTTCTTTTCACCGGAGGCCATCGTTCCAGAAGAATTCTTTGTCCTCACATTTCAGCTACCGTTATCCAATTATCCCGGTGCTTCGTTCAAGTGTTCTTTAATCAGCTCATGATCTCTTTGTTCTTTTGCATCTAAATCCCCTCTAGCATATTGGTTCTTCTAATTCTTCCTGGTGATTCATTCTCTTTCATCAGTCATTTTCGAATTCTTAGAGTGGTTCGTTCAAGATTCTTTTTCCTTGATTATCATATTAATTCATTCGTTCTTTTCAATTCGACCGGTGTCTCATGAAGACCTTCCCAAGTGTTGTGCTATATCTCCCTTTAATCTTTTCCAACGTGGATAAGTTGTATGCGATCCATTGCTCTCATCAATTTAATTGATGAAGGATAAGCATAACATAATTCTTATTCTTCGTTCAGCAAGTCGATTAGCCTCTTCCTTTTGGAGTTTGTTCATCATCTCAAATTCTCTGTTTGAAGTGTTTTCATATTTTATTTTTCGGAGTTCAAATTTCCATAGCCATCTCGTCAGAACCTCCATCTAAATCATCGCAAGGCTTTAATCTTATTCCTTTCATCCTTCAATTGTATCTCATCATCCTTTTGTTACCGGAGTTCTTCATGGTGGTTCGTCATGATTTAATTATTTCCTCAAGTGTTCATCAAGATTCTTGTTGAAGGAGGTCAAGTATCTTTTTTGTCTTGCATCTCGAAGTGCAATTAATTCTCCGCATTCTTTTGAAATGGAGTTTTCCATTTTTTTCCTTCTTCTCAGCTATTTACTCTTTTCGTTTGCGGCTGGTTATCACCTCTTAATTTTGAGATGTTATCCATAAGTCCATGACAAGTTCTTTCTTTTCGCTGTTGATTTTCTCAACAACTCCGTTCAATCCCTCCTTCTAAGGATGCTCTCTATTTCATTCTTGGCAGAAGTTGTCATCTTCTTCCCCGTTCTTCTCATTCCACTCTTTCAAGTCTTCCGGAGGTTTTGTGTTGTTTCTCTCGTCAAGTATCATTCCATCTTCTCAAGCTCATGTTCTATTCCTCCATGTTTCAGCCGGAGTGCTTCCTAAATCCTTTCAGTCTTATTCATTTCTTATCCCGGTCTAACCAGAGTTGTTTCATAGTCAATCTGATTCCATGAGTTTTCGATTCCCGTCATTCTCGTTGTTCCTCTCTTCATCTTGAGTGCTCTCGATTCTTTGCTTCTTCTCTTGAGTTCTTGTTTCACCTCATCCCCTTTTCCATTCCATATCGTTCCTAAGATCTCGGGACGAGATCTCTTGTTAGTGGAGGAGAGTTGTAACACCCTGGATCCGATGCGCCAGGTGTCGGCCAGTTATTCTCCTTCATTGCCATGTCATTTGCTTGCATGTTGCATTTTGCCATGTCATCATGTGCATCTCATTTTGCATACGTGTTCGTCTCATGCACCCGAGCTTTTTCCCCGTTGTCCGTTTTGCAATCCGACACTCTTATGCCCTCGGGCGTCCCCTTTTGTTTCTTATTGTGAGCGGATGTTAAACATTCTCGGAATGGACCGTGATTTGCCAAGCGGCCTTGGTACACCACCGGTAGACCGCCTGTCAAGTTTCGTGCCATTTGGAGTCTGTTTGATACTCCAACGGTTAACCGGGGAACCGTAAAGCCCTCTTTTGTTGCAGCCCAACACCCCTTTAAATCAGCCCATGATCCCATCCAAACCCTTTCCATGCTCTCGGTCGTTCGATCACGATTGTGTGGGCGAAAACCGCTCCTTATTTGGACACTCCTAGCTCCCTCTACCTATAAATATGCCCCCCCTTCCATTTTTCGCAGTCCAAACCCTAGCCCCACTCCCCTCGCGCCGCCGGACATGTCCGCTCCCTCACCGGACATGTCCACCACCGCTAGCCACGTCGCCCGGCCATCCCCGCGCGCCACCTCACCCCAGCGGCCGCTCCCGACCAACCGGAGCGCGCCACATCAGCTCTTCCGCCGCCAGCCAGCCGCCTCCCCCATGCCGGACCCGCGGGGCCCAGATCCGGCCCGCCCGGGCCCGGATCCCCGCTGCCGCCGGGCTGAGCACCGGCTCCGTGCCCGAGCCTCCCGCTCCCCCGCTCGAGCTCACCCGAGGGGAGGATTCCCTCGAGCAGCCCCGATCCAGGAGCTCGCCGCGAGCAGCTGTCGCCGGCGACTCCCTTCCTCGCCGTCGTCAAGCCCCGTGGAGGACTTCCCAGGCCGGCCCCATGTCCCACTCTCCTTCTCCCGTCTGTTCTCTCTCTCCCTCGTTCCCTCTCTCCCACACGCAACTCTCTCTCTCCCTGTGCCAGGAGCATCCATGGCTGCCCCGATCTCGACGCTCGTGCCACCCCAAGCCTCCTCTCTGCCAAAAATGGATCCATCGTGGCCAACTCCGTCGGATTCCGGCCGGGCCCCACCGGATCAGGCCGTCCCCTCGCCCCCATGTCGCCAGAACTGCCGCCGCCATGGCCTGCTTCTTCCTCCAGCGACCTGGATCCCGTTTTTGCGGAGGTGATTTTCTGCTGTCCTAAAATTCTTGCATTCTGGTGCTACCTGTGACTTGCTGTAACTCCATGTGTACTGCTCCATTTTTTGCGTGTAATATATCAAAATGTTCATCAGGAGATGCTCTTCACTTTGTACCATTGTGCCATGCTTGTTTGAGTCAACCTTGATGCCCAAATCATCGTTGCAAGAGTGCTATATGATGTTAACTGCTATGTGTTAACAGAACTTGGTGATTTGTCTTTTTCATTGCATTTTGTGTGTGCATCCTATGAGCTTGATGTCTACATGAGTTTTGAACTACATCATGCCATATTTATAGTGGTGCAATACATTTATTTTTGTGAGTCCTGTAGTGAGTGCATCGAGCTCGTGAAGTAGGGTACTTGTTGTTGCTGTTTTGCTAGACTGAATCTGCTATATAATGTTGATATGTAAACCTGCTGCTAAAAGTCATTCTATGCATAATATGGAGATGTTCACTAAGGATGTTTTGGTATACATGTCATGATCCATCCATTCATGCCCCTGGTTGCATTTATAGCCTGATGTAACTTGTTATTATCTTGCTCCAAACTTACTAAATAATGTTGATGTGAGCCTGTTAACATTAAGTTCCACGTTTCCATGATTGTTGTTAGTGATCCGTGCACCCTATGAACTTGATCTTGCCCTGATTACTTTCACAAATATGTATTCTTACTGTTGGTTACCTTGTCATGCCATGTATTGCTCTGTGGTGAGTTTCACAAGCTCACCAACATGCCTACTTATTGTTGTTCTTGCCATGTTTGAATCTGTCATATCATTTGCCACGTTTGCATGGATGCTACCATCTTTTCGGTTGATGTTTCGAATAAGGCCAGTAAGGGAGTATTGTTCTTTGTCTTTAGTATTGGCATGACATGCCTTTGTTTTCCATGATAAGTTCATGTAACATGTTGTTTGATAGCTCTAAACATTGCAACCTGATGTTATTTCTGCTAAGTCTGAAACTGTTATTATTTGGAATCTTGCCATGTCCTTTTGAGCATGTTCTAGTGTTTTCTGGAGATAGCTTAGTGTTTTTATGTTTTGTTGTGCTTTACCTGTACTTCATGCCCATGCCTTTTGTTCTTATTTTGAGGTGCTGTAGCATATTGTTTTGATGCCTTCTAGATGCCTAGTTGCTGTTTTGGCCAGATTATTGCTATATCTTGTTTCCTGTGTATGTGTTGAAACGTTGCTCCGTTTTGAGTGTGCTCTATATGAAACTTGCTTGATTTTGCATGAAGTTTCATATTATCATGTTGCATCCTTGGTATGAGGTGTTTGCTTGATGTTTGTATGCATTTCGCATCAATGCCATGCTTATCTTGTTTTGCTCATATCTTCTAGGCCGTAGCTCCGAATTAAATGAACTTTATATTTAACTTGACTAGAATCTCACGTAGATCATCTTGGTGCATTTTAACTTTCTGTTTAACAACTTGAACATAAGGTTTATTCAGTTCTGGACTAATTTCTAAATTTGCATATGCGGACTTACCGGAATTGTTATATGTTGTTTTCGGCCTCATTTAAACTTGCTTTGATGTGTTACTCTTGTATGCATCATCTCTTGCCATGAGTAGCTTCATATAACATTTGTCATTCATCATGATTGGTTGTGCATCATGTCATGTCTATGTGTGGTGTGTTTACTATGTTGTGTGCTCCTTCTCGATAGTTCCCATTTCATTGCGATCATGAGGATTCGTTCGTCTACGCTTGGTTCGTCTTTGTGGCTTCATCTTCTTCATGGACTCATTCTTCCTCCTAGTGGGATTTCAGGCAAGATGACTGTCACCTTGGATCTCACTACTATCATTGTTATGCTAGTTGCTTCGTTCTATCGCTTTGCTGCGCTACCTATAACTTGTTCTTCAAGCCTCCCAAATTGCCATGTCAGCTTCTAACCTTTTCACCCTTCCTAGCAAACCATTGCTTGGCTATGTTACCACTTTGGTCAGCCCCTCTTATAGCATTGTTAGTTGTTGGTGAAGTTGAAGATTGCTCCATGGTGGACAGGATTATGTTGGGATATCACAATATCTCTTATTTAATTAATGCATCTATATATTTGGTAAAGGGTGGAAGACTCGGCCTTATGTGTAACGCCCCGGATGCAACTTTCCATATTCGTAACTCCGACTCTTGCCATTTCCGGCTAAGTGATTTATTATTTCCTCCGTGCTTGGGTTTTGTCTGTTGTTTTGCATTTTGTTCTTGTTATGCATCTCATCTCATAGCATCATGCGCATTGCATCGGCATCGTTTTCATAAAACTTGCATCCGTTCGTGTTCCGCCGGTTCTCTCCGTTGTCCGTTCGGAGCCCGACCACACTCGCACGCGCCCGCGGCACCTCCAAAATATTATTTTATTAGTGGCATAAAAATGTTCTCGGAATGGGTTGCAACTTGTCGTGCGGTCTTATTATAGTGTAGACAGGCCGCCTGCCATGTTTCGTCGCATTCGGAGTCCATCTGATAGCCCAACCGTTAAACATAGCGGTACCATTGCCGGTACGTTCGTCGGACGTTTTCGGTCTCCGGAAACTGTTGCCGGGCCTCTCTTCTCTCCTCTCCTCTCAGCTCGAGGCCTCTCTACACAGCCCACCAACCTCTCCCAGGCCTGTCTAACCTCCCCCTCGATCGGATCCGTCGGATCGCGATCCGAGGGTCCTGAAACCCCTCCTAACCCCCAAACCCTAGCAATTTTGCTATATATGGACACCCCTTGTCCATTTTGGGCAGCCTAACCCCCCCTCCACCTACCTCTAGCCTCCCTCCTCCTCAGAATCCGCGCCGCCCCACTCCCTCGCCGCCACTTGTCGCCGGCCCAGAGGCTGCGCCGCCACCTGAGGCGTCGCCCCGGCCAACCGGGTGCCGCCACGTCGCCTTCCCCGCCTCCCGCAGCCACTCGCAGCCCTCCACGCGCCCCCAGCGCACCCCTGCCCACTTCCTCGCTGCCGCTGGCCCATCCAAGCCCGCGCAGGGCCCGCCAAGCCCATCTGGGCCCGACCCCGCGCCGCCGCCCGCGCCCTTGGCGCTTGCCTCGCCCCTCCCGCTCGATCCCGATGGGATCAGGAGCGCGTCGCCGACCCTGCGTTCTGCGAGCCTGAGGCCGTCGGAGCACTGCCGGATCTCTGCCGCCGGTGAGCTGCGCACCGGCCCCGTCCCTCTCCTTCTCCCTTCTCTTCCTTCTCCCTCTCCCTCAGGACGTCTCTCTTTATCCCCGTCGCAGGTCCGCCGCCGTCTGTGGAGCTCACCGCCGGCCCCATCCTCCCCTGCTGCGTCCCGCTCCGGCCGGATTCGTGCCGCTCCGACCGGATCCGCCCGTCCCCGTCCTCCGCCGGTCATCCCCGCCACCGGAGCGCCCGCCACCGTCACCGTCGACCCAGCAGCGTCGTCGGCCTCGTCCTCGCCTGGGAGAGACGACGACGACCGGCCTCCCCTCCGCGTGGGCTGCCAGCAGCCTCCAGGCCCAGCGCGCGCTTCTGCAGCCTCCCCTCCGTCCGGCCAAGGCCCAGCCGGCCCAAGCCAGATCCGGCCTGCCTCGCTTCCTCTCCAGATCCGGCCCGGTGGCCAATGTGAGCCTCCAGCGCCTCCTCTCTGTTAGCCCAGTCTGCCTAGATTTGGCCCACATAGTGTTTTTTTTCTGTTCTGTGATTTTCCTAATTTTCCAGGGAATTACAGATTTGCAGAAAAACCCCTAAACTTCATGCATTAATAACTTCACAACCGTGCATCGGATTTAAATGATTTAAACATGTAAAATGCTTAGAAAATTGTGTAGATTAATAATATGCCATTTTCATCCATGTTTAAGATGTTTAAATTGATGTTTGCATTAATTTGCTAATATGCCATGCTAAAATGCTTTATTCATAACTAAACAACCGTAGCTCTGATTTTAATAAACTTTATATGTAATTGGGGTGGAAAAATGCCTAGTTTAACATGGTGCACTTTATTTTCCTGTTTAACAACAATAAAATATGTTTTAGGACAGAACAGTACCAAATCTAAAATATGCACATGGGGATTTTCCGGAATTGTTGTTTGTAACTTCCGGCCTCATTTCAACTTGCCTAGATATGTAGTTTCATTATGTTTCACCTCTTGCCTTGTTTAAAAACATTTAATATTGTTGTGTACCTAAATGAGAGCGAACTAAATAACTTGAATGTGGTGTTTCATCAATATGCAACTCGTTGCATATTGAGCTCCACTTAACTTGTAGTATTGGTTGTTGCATTTTGCCATGCCATGCCTCATTAAACCGGACATGCATCATACTTGATTGTGCATCATGCCATGATTATGCTTGTGTGTTTACCATGTTGTTTGTTTCTTTTCCGGTGTTGCTTCTTAGTTCCGGTAATGTTGCGATTGTGAGGATTCGTTCAATTACTTCCGTTCGTCTTCTTCATGGACTTGTTCTTCTTCCTTGCGGGATTTCAGGCAAGATGACCGCTACCCTGGATCTCATTACTATCATTGCTATGCTAGTTGCTTCGTTCTATCGCTATGCTGCATTACCTATCTTTTGCTCATCAAGCCTCCCAAATTGCCATGAACCTCTAACCTTTGACACCCTTCCTAGCAAACCGTTGCTTGGCTATGTTATCGCTTTGCTTAGCCCCTCTTATAGCGTTGTTAGTTGCAGGTGAAGTTGAAGATTGCCCCATGATGGACAGGGTTATGTTGGGATATCACAACATCTCTTATTTAATTTAATGCATCTATATACTTGGTAAAGGGTGGAAGACTCGGCCTTATGCCTGGTGTTTTGTTCCACTCTTGCCACCTTAGTTTCCGTCATGCCGGTGTTATGTTCCCGGATTTTGCGTTCCTTATGCGGTTGGGTGATTTATGGGACCCCCTTGACAGTTCGCTTTGAATAAAACTCCTCCAGCAAGGCCCAACCTTGGTTTTACCATTTGCCTCACCTAGCCCTTTTTCCCTTGGGTTTCCGGAGCCCGAGGGTCATCTTTATTTTACCCCCCCAGGCCAGTGCTCCTCCGAGTGTTGGTCCAACCTGAGCGATGTCCGGCGCCCCCTGGGCAACCAGGGTCTATACCAACCCGACGTCTTGCTCATCTGGTGTGCCCTGAGAACGAGATATGTGCAGCTCCTATCGGGATTTGTCGGCGCACCGGGCGGCTTTGCTGGTCTTGTTTTACCATTGTCGAAATGTCTTGTAAACCGGGATTCCGAGTCTGATCGGGTCTTCCTGGGAGAAGGTATATCCTTCATTGATCGCGAGAGCTTATCATGGGCTAAGTTGGGACACCCCTGCAGGGTATAATCTTTCGAAAGCCGTGCCTGCGGTTAGAGGCAGATGGGAATTTGTCAATGTCCGGTTGTAGATAACTTGGCACCAGATCCGAATTAAAATGCATCAACCGCGTGTGTAACCGTGATGGTCTCTTCTCGGCGGAGTCCGGGAAGTGAACACGGTTCTTGGGTTATGTTTTGCGTAAGTAGGAGTTCAGGATCACCTCTTGATCATTACTAGTTGAGGACCGTTCCTTTGCTTCTCTTCTCGCTCTTATTTGCGTATGTTAGCCACCATACTTGCTTAGTCGCTGCTGCAACCTCACCACTTTACCCCTTCCTTTCCCATTAAGCTTTGCTAGTCTTATTACCCATGGTAATGGGATTGCTGAGTCCTCGTGGCTCACAGATTACTACAACAACAGTTGCAGGTACAGGTTATGCGATGGTCATGGTGCGAGAGCGATGCTTGCTTGCGTTGAGTTCTTCTTCTGCTTCTTCTTCGATCAGGGGATAGGTTCCAGGTCGGCAGCCTTGGCTAGCAGGGTGGATGTCGTTTGAGTTTCTGTTTGTGTTTCATCCGTAGTCGGATGATGCTCTTTTGTAAGATGATGTTGTATTCGTGTGGCATTGTATGCCTTATGTATGTATCCCTATCTATTATGTAATGTTGATGTAACGATATCCACCTTGCAAAAGCGTCTTCAAGATGCGCTTCTATCCTTGGTGGGACCCTCAAGTTCCTTTAGGATAGGGTCGCATCTTGGGCGTGACATTATGCCTGGTGTTTTGTTCCACTCTTGCCGCCCTAGCTTCCGTCATATCGGTATTATGTTCCTGGATTTTGCGTCCCTAACGCGGTTGGGTGATTTATGCGACCCCCTTGACAGTTCGCTTTGAATAAAGCTCCTCCAGTAGGTCCCAACCTTGGTTTTACCATTTGCCTCACCACCACCTACTTTTCCCTTAGGAGTCGCGCTCTCGAGGGTCATCTTTATTTTAGCCCCCCCCCTCGGGCTAGTGCTTCTCTAAGTGCTAGTCCAAACTAGTGCCCTTTGCAGCGCCCCCTCAGGGAAACTTGAGGTCTAGTTTTAGTTGTACGGATTGCTCATCCGGTGTTGCCCTAAGAACGAGATACGTGCAGCTCCTATCGGGATGTCGGCACATCGGGCGGTCTTGCTGGTCTTGTTTTACCATTGTTGAAATGTCTTGTAACCGGGATTCTGAGACTGATCGGGTCTTCCTGGGAGAAGGAATATCCTCCGTTGATCGCGAGAGCTTGTCATGGGCTAAGTAGGGACACCCCTGCAGGGTATAAACTTTCGAGAGTCGTGCCCGCGGTTATGTGGCAGATGGGAATTTGTTAATGTCCGGTTGTAGATAACTTGACGCCAGATTGGAATTAAAACGCATCAACCGCGTGTGTAGCCATGATGGTCTCTTTTCGGCGGAGTCCGGGAAGTGAACACGTTTTTGGGTTATGTTTGACGTAAGTAGGAGTTCAGGATCACCTCTTGATCATTGCTAGCTTCACGACCGTTCCGTTGCTCTCTTCTCGCTCTTACTTGCGTATGTTAGCCACCATATCATGCTTAGTCGCTGCTGCAACCTCACCACTTTACCCCTTCCTTACCCATTAAGCTTTGCTAGTCTTGATACCCATGGTAATGGGATTGCTGAGTCCTCGTGGCTCACAGATTACTACCACAATAGTTTCAGGTATAGGGTACGCGATGATCTTGACATGAGAGCGATGTTGCTTGTTTTGGAGTTCTTCTTCTTCTTCTTCTTCGATCAGGGGATAGGTTCCAGGTCAGCACCCTGGGCTAGCAGGGTGGATGTCGTTGAGTTTCTGTTTTTGTTTCATCCCTAGTTGGTTGTTTCCCTTATGTATGATGTATTGATGTATTCGTGTGGCATTGTATGCCTTTTGTATGTATCCCCATCTATTATGTAATGTTGATGTAATGATATCCACCTTGCAAAAGCGTATCAATATGCGGTTCTATCCTTGGTGGGACCTTCGAGTCTCTTTATGATAGTATCGCATATTGCGCGTGACAATGACCTGGCATCTTGAGCTACAGATAAACATAACACGGCCTTGCCATGAATTTAGCATAAATCGGCCGTCCAAACAGGGCATGGTACGGACTTCTAATTTTAACCACTTCAAAAGTGACTGTCTCAGATCTTGAATCATGGTCATCTCCAAAAACCACCTCCAGAGCTATCTTACCGACCGGGTACGCCGATTTACCAGGCACCACACCGTGAAAAACGGTGTTTGACGGTTTAAGATTCTTATCTATTAATCCCATACACCGGAAGGTTTCATAATACAAGATATTGATATTGCTCCCTCCATCCATGAGCACTTTGGTGAATTTATAACATCCAACCTGCGATGCAACCACCAAAGCTAGATGGCCAGGATTATCAACCCGGGGCGGATGATCCTCCCGACTCCAAACAATAGGTTGTTCAGACCAGCGCAGATAACGGGGCATTGCCGTTTCAACAGAGTTTACTGCCCTTTTATGGAGCTTCTGATCGCGCTTGCACAGACTAGTAGTGAAGACATGATACTGTCCACCATTTAACTACTTCGGGTTGCCCTGATAACCCGCCTGCTATCGATTCCCCTGATTACTTTGCTGATTGTGACCACCTTGGTTGTTCTAGTTGCCCTGATTATTCTGAAATCCTGAGTTTGAACCGCCACCGCCGTAACCCGGCCCGTAAAACCCTAGACTGGAACCGCCAGATGGACCCTGATCATACCGGAAGAGATCAGAGTTTTTGAATTCCCTCATGATGAAACAATCCTTCCAGAGGTGCGTGGCCGGAACCTCCTTTGTCCCGTGCTTTGGCATGGTTGGTTTCACAGGCGTTCCAGATTCATGTCTCCACCATGCTGGGGCGGTTTACCCTTACGGCGCTACATATTGCCCTACATATTGGTGTTAGCCACAAAATCAGAAGTGTCCACTTTACGCTTACCATTGTTCCCGTGGCTCGCCTGGTTATGTTCTCCTTTTGAACCGACATTCTTCTTTCCCTTCTCCGTCTTCTCTTCATCAGAATCGGGATCCTTGGTATTATCAAAATCAGCATACTTAACCAGAGCTTCCATGAGCGTTCCCATGTCGTTGTAGTGAAGCTTGAGCCGTCCCAGCTTCATCTTCAGTGACTTAAACCGGCAATTACCTTCCAAGGTCACGATTGCTGTATCAGGATTGATGCGGCCTGACAAATGCAGGATTTCTGAAGCCCGGTGCACCCAATGAGTTGTTGATTCGTTCTCTCCTTGGACACAAGCAGCCAGATCCACAATGCACATCTATTGTTTGCAGGTATCCCTAAAGTTCGCTATAAACAGGGCCTTCAACTCGCCTCATGAACTGATCAAGTTAACGGGCAGGCTCTTTAGCCAGGTACGAGCCGTTTCGTCTAACATCATGGTGAAGTATTTTCCACACGCCGCTTCATCCACATCCAGCATCTCCATTGCCATCTCATAACTTTCAACCCATGCCTCGGGGGGTTGATCGGCGGTATAATTAGGCACTTTACGCGGACCCTTGAAATCCTTGGGCAGCCGCACATTATGTAGAGCCTGGGTGAGGCACGGCATTCCCCAGGAGATAAAAGCCAAACCACGTTCAACTGATGCCGCGAGTTGAACCGGAGCGGTTTGAGGATTCTGGTACTGCGCTGCTAACTCTGCTTCGCGCCGTGCTCTACCATTATCTACCACATCTTGAGCATCCATACCACCGTGCACTGGATTAGGCCCTCGAGGGGCGTCACGCCGCCGCGCACTGCTTGACACAGCCGGTTAATCCATGTGCCTGCTGTAACTTGCTCGGACGGGGGGTTGAATGTATTCTGTCTCGGTTGTAGGAATAAGCATGTTGCTGCACAATAGCAGTTTGAAGAAGATCCCTGGCCCGTCGTGTCTCAATCGCCGCTAGTGAGTCTCCCTCCATCGGAATAGCTGCCAAATGCGAAGCTGCAGCAATCACGTTATCCAAAGGGCTAGAGAAGTGACCTGGCGGCGTTGTTACGTGTTGCGGCGGGTTGTCCGTTCATCGAGGCGGGTCCATCACTCGTGGCTGATCCGTCCGCCCCAGGTGCCTCGGTCCGGTTTGCTGCTGCCATATTACTAGGCCCGGCTCCTGGCGTATTGTAGAGATTCATTCCTTCGTAAACCGGCGGCAGACAAGACCGTTACTTCCTCCTCATTACCTCATTTGACGCGTTCTGATCCAAAATAAGCCGGTAATTATGTGTCTGGATCTGCTGTGATTGGGCATCTAGAGCGACCCGCTCTTCAGTCATCCTGGCCTCCTCAGCCGCGAAATCCGCCTTGGCCTGAGTTATCCGATCCTTCAGTTCTGCAACATCCACATTATGCAAATCTTGGGTCTCTGGGGTGACTGCCGTGGTTAACAATGTCGTCAAAGCGTCCAGCAAACCGGCAAGAACTTGAGACGGCCGGCACGCAGGGGCTCCTGTCCCGGTTGCCTATCCAGAAATCATTGCTTCTGCAGATGAAGATTGCACGGTGGGCTACGTACCGGCCATGAAGATTGCACCCAGTTCGACGGTCCAAAGGGGTCCAGAATACTATCGCCATCGGAACTTCCTCCAATCCGGCCATCTTGCAATTGGTACAGCGACTCGGTTTCGCCAGTGGATGATTCGCCATCTGAGTAGACGGTCATCTCACCGTCGGACACCGGTTCAGATTCCGCACCATGGAGGAACCCTACGAACGCACGCTTCATGGCAGGCTGAACCCGAGCAGGACTTGCACGCTGAGCCGTCTCGACGAGGTCGGTGGATATGTCCGGCTCAGGGACCGGTTCAATGATCTTGCCGATGAAAACATAAATTCCGCCAATGGGGACCTGGTACCCGTACTCGATTGAGCCGGCCTCGGGGCCCAAGCCTGCGTCGTTGATGTAGAGCTTACCTCGATGACTTTTGGTCATCCGGCCAACCACGTACCCTTTGAGTCCTTCTAATTTGCCCTTCAAGAACTCGAAACCATCGTGCAATAGCCCCATGGTGGGCGCCAACTGTCGTGGAATTAACACGTCAGATGTCCTAGCAGAAGGACTTACTCGTGGAGCCATCGCAATGAGATTAGCTTAAAGGGGTTAAACCGGAACAAAGGAAACGGGAAGTTTATACTAGTTCGGCCCCTTGCGGTGAAGGTAAAAGCCTACAATCCAGTTGTTGTGGGATTGATTGATCTCGATGAGCAAGGAGCGAATCTGCTTTACCAATCTCTCGAGCTGTTGTTTCTTGTCCCTGAACCGCCGTCGGGTCGTCCCATTATATACACAGGTTGACGCTCGGCCGGTTTACAGAATCCCGAGGCCGGCTCATACAAGTGTCCTGCTCGGTCTCTTCCTTTCCCTAACTTACAACACAAGTTATACATCTATGGCGGTTTACTACTATGGGCCCTAATCCACCATTTGGCTTTGGGCCTCTAAGCTTTAATAGTAGAGCGCCATACTGTTGTCTTCATGGGCTTCAATATAGAGGAGTGAAAACCAGCCCCTCCTGGGCGGTTTACACTCAGTAGTTATATCCCCAACAACAGAGACTAGGTTGCATTCTTTTGCAGGATCGTCATGTGATTGCCACTCGTTATGGCTAGTACGAGTACACCGTCATGTCCTTTGGCCTAACCAACGCCCCAGCCACATTCTCCCGCCTGATGAACTCGATCTTCATGGAGTACTTAGATAAGTTCGTCGTGGTTTACCTCGATGATATTCTTATTTACTCGAAGAACGAGGAAGAGCATGCCGAACATCTTAGACTTGTTCTAGAAAAACTCAGAGAGCACCGCCTTTATGCCAAGTTCTCCAAGTGTGAATTTTGGTTGTCAGAAGTGACCTACCTAGGCCACGTAATCTCTGGTAAGGGCATTGCTGTCAATCCCGAGAGAGTTCAAGCCGTTCTCGATTGGACTCCACCTGAGACCGTGAAACAAGTTAGGAGTTTCCTTGGGCTAGCCAGTTATTGTCGCCGCTTTGTTGAAAACTTCTCCAAAGTAGCCAAACCCCTCACGGAACTTCTCAAGAAAGATAAAAAGTTCGAGTGGTCCCCACAGTGTGAGTACAGTTTTCAGGAACTGAAAAGACGCCTGACTTCTGCTCCCATACTTGTGCCACCGGATTTCACTAAAGACTTTATTATCTACTGCGACGCCTCACGACAGGGACTAGGTTGCATTCTTATGCAGGATCGTCATGTGATTGCCTATGCATCTCGACAGTTGCATCCACATGAGGAGAATTATCCTACACATGATCTAGAGCTTGCAGCCGTAGTCTATCCACTCAAGACCTGGCGACATTACCTTCTTGGTAAACATTGTGAGATCTACACAGATCACCAGAGTCTCAAGTATATCTTCACCCAACCAGATTTGAACCTTAGACAAAGACGTTGGCTGGAAGTGATCTCAGATTATGATCTAGGGATTACTTACACCCCAGGCAAAGCCAATGTCATGGCTGATGCGCAAAGTCGTAAATCCTATTGCAACAATCTCATGTTGCAGCAGGGCCAACCACTTCTCCATGAGGAATTCTGTAAGCTTAACCTTCACATTGCTCCTCACGGATTCCTTTCTACCTTGGGGGCGAAACCTACTCTTGTGGATCATATCATAGAAGCCTAGAAGCATGATACGGGGATTACCCAGATCAAGAGAAACATTGCCAAGGGTATTGCAGGTAGCTTCTCTATAGATGATCGAAGTGTTGTTTTCTTTGGGAAACGCTTGGTGGTCCCCAAGAAGCAGCATCTTCGACAACTGATCCTAAAGGAGGCGCATGAATCTCCTCTCACGATTCATCCCAGTAGTACTAATATGTATCAGGACCTATGCAAGAGGTTCTGGTGGACTAGGATGAAGAGAGAAATTGCTCAGTTTATTGCTAACTGTGACGTTTGTCGTTGCATTAAGGCAGAGCATCAGAAACCTGCTAGCACCCTTCATCCTTTAGCTATTCCTGAATGGAAATGGGATAAAGTTGGTATGGACTTCATCACCAGATTTCCCAGGACCAAGAGGGGGAATAATGCTATCTTCGTAGTCATTGATCATCTCTCCAAAGTGGTGCACTTCCTACCTGCTAGTCAGCTCACTGACTTACATATTTCTCAAATAGTGTCACTTCTTGGTGTTCCACTAGAGATCAATTCAGACCATGGTAGTCTTTTCACTTCTCATTTCTAGGAGAGTTTCCAAACTGCCATGGGAACCCGTCTTTCCTACAGTACCGCTTTCCACCCTCAGTTGAGTGGTCAGGTGGAAAGGGTCAACCAAATTCTCGAAGACATGCTTAGAGCTTGTGTTATCTCATTTGGTCTGGATTGGGAGAAATGTCTTCCTTTCGCGAGTTTTCTTATAACTATAGCTATCAATCTAGTCTCAAGAAAGCTCCTTTTGAGATTCTCTATGGATGAAGATGTCGAACACCTTTGAACTGGTCAGAAACTAGTGAAAGACAATTCTTTGGACCGGATATGATCCAGGAGGTAGAAGAGCAAGTTCGCATCATTCGTGAAAAATTTGAAAACAACCAGTCTCATCAAAAGAGCCAGTATGATCGTCATCATAGGGATATGACTTATGAAGTTGGCGACAAAGCTTACCTTCGGGTTACACCTTTGAAGGTTACACATTGTTTCGGTATCAAGGGCAAGTTGGCTCCTCGTTACATTGGTCCTTTTCGCATTCTCGCCAAATGAGGAGAAGTTGCCTACCAGTTGGAACTACCTCCACATCTTTCTAGAGTGCATGGTGTCTTCCACGTATCTCAACTCAGGCGTTGCTTCTCGGATCCCATCTGCGGAGTGGACCACGAAACGCTTGATCTCCAAGAGAACCTCACATACCGAGAGTACCCGGTTCCCATTCTTGATCAAGCAGAGCGTGTCACCCGACGTCAGAACATTAAGTTTCTCAAGGTTCAGTGGTCTCATCATTCTAAGAGAGAATCTAGTTGGGAGCGAGAAGATCGTCTTCGACTGGAGTACCCCACTTTCTTTCCATCGACCCCTGAATCTCGGGACGATATTCTTTCTAGTGGGGCCGAGTTGTCACATCCCTAGTTCTGGTATGACCAAGACTAGCTAGTCATGTGTGCATCATGTTTAAATTCCATTTAAACTTGAAATGGGGATTTGTGAAACCCTCAGAAATCATCTTTGGAAATAACCCAAATAAAAATTGCTCCAAAAAGGTCCAAGAAAATGTTCATGTTGCTCTCTGAAAATATTGGTCACAGGTAAAGTTCAAACAAATATTTTTAGGAGCTCATGGATGTTCATTTTTGGGCATTTGGAATTAATGCAGTAATTATTTGTATTGGATATATATATATATATATAATATTGTCCAATAATTATGTTAGTTGTTGAGGAGCTCTGGAATAATACCACTAGCTCCTACAAAAATTGGCATAAGAAAAAAAATTAGATTAGTATTTTTTTAAAAGCAGAAACAAATGTTAGAAAATAGTGTCGGCGTTCTGGGAACGGGGGTCCCCAGTATTGCCTGCCTGCAGCCTGCAGCGTGGCTCAGCAGTGGCCCAGTACGTCCCGTCTTCATCAACCCAAGTACAAGACCCTCGCGAGGGGCCAAGCCTCGCGGGGCGGATGATGCGAGGCCTCCTCAGGGGCGGCCTCACCAGGCAGGCTCACAAGGAGGCGGAGAGATCAAGGCGAGGGGTACCTCGCGAGGTGCCCATGATGCAAGCCATGACGATCAAGACCAGGCGGGCGCTAGGCGGGCGCCAGCCTGCGCAGTGTCCTCGTTTCCTCTTTGGTGCAAAGGGGGCAAGCGCAGGCACGGAGTAACGATGCATCAAGCAAAGGTTTCTATATCGGTGCAACGAGACCAATACCAACAGAGCGGCAGGATGGAGGTCACCATGGAGCCCAAGAAGACGTCATCGCCAGTGCCTTTGGTAGTCGAAGACCACCTTTAGTCAGGATAGCTTGTACTAGCTGTCCCCTTTCAAAATGGCCGTTGTTGGCTCCCTTCCCGCTCAATATTTGGGAAGAGGACCAGGGCCTCTATAAATAGAGATAGCCACCACCGTAGGAGGCATGGAGAATCTCACCTAGAGCCAACAGATAGGGATCGGATCCTTCCCAAGTAGAACACCACACCAGCTCAAGAACACCCCTCACGACGTTGTTCTTCCCCTGTACTGTTCATCATCAGCCCCAGAGGCAATCCACCACACCACACACTGGATTAGGGTATTACACCACAACGGTGGCCTGAACGAGTATAAACCTCTTGTCCCTTCTGTTGTTCATCATGCTAGCTAGAATCGCGGTGAGGTTTTGGGAAGTGGATTGGCAGGGAGAAGATCTTTGTGCACACCCTAGAGTCCAAACCTTAAGGGTTTTGCCAGAACCCGATATCCGACATTCGGCGCGCCAGGTAGGGGTGCGCCGAAATCTTGTTTCCGCTGTTCTACGTTCCATCACTTCGTCGCATCCATGGCAGACGCACGCCAAGCTCGCACCGAGTGCCAGGCTGCTCTTGCCGCCCACGTCACCCAGACGGCCCCCGTCGGTGGGCCTCCTCGTCGTTCTTCGTCGCCTGCCGCCAACGCTGCCACAGGCCCGGGGGGGAACGAGCAGCAAGCGTCGTCGCTACATCCCTCGGTGCGGCGGGAAGGCCGCCCCGCCACTCCGTTGCTGACACCAGCTGGTTCGTCATCTCACGCCCGTCGCGCCCCCACGACGCGCAGGCCGTGTTGCTCCTGGCACGTGAGCTCCTGCACTACCGCCCCATTGACGACCTCTACAAGGAGTGGCTCGCTCGCATCACTGAGCTCGTCAGCGCCGCAGGGGGCTCTCCTGAGCCGTCTCTCTCGCTGCCTCGCCCTCCGTCCTGCATGGGCAATGCAGCTCAGGGAGCGCCTCCGCCACCTCCTCCCCAAGATGGCGCCCTGGCTCCAAGGTGCGTGGCCCCTAGACGTGACCCACCATGTCCAGCGCCCGCGCGACAAGAAAGAAGCTGTCAAGAAATCGCTCGGCCTCAAGAAGGTGCTCGCGTGCTCCCTAGTCTAGCACGGCAAGACCGTATCCCTGCACCAGCACACCAAGACCCAATGCTGCCCCTGGCGGCGGCACAAGGGAACCATCAAGAGCAGGCCCCGCGTCAAGAAAAGGTTTCGGTGGCCACCGGAGGCTGCCGCGTCTTCACCATCGAGCTATGTAGCGTCGCCTGGCCAGGCAAGTTCAAGCCGAACCTACGTCCTCGCTACGACGGCACGGCCGACCCCATGGAGTTCCTGCAGCTCCATGAGCTGGGCATCAAAGCGACCAATGGGGACGAAAAGGTCATGGCGAACTGGTTTCCCATGGCGCTCAAGGATGGCTCCTCCACCTGGCTCCTGAACCTGCCTCCCGGTCAATCTCCTCTTGGGACGAGATGCGCAGCCGTTTCATCACCAACTTCCAGGGCACTCGCGACCATCGTCCGGTCGTGGGTGACCTTCGCCGCATCAAGCAGCAGCCTGGAGAGACCCTGCAGAAGTACATACAGCGCTTCAATAGTGCTCGCCTCAAGATTCCCAAGGTGACCGAGGAGGCCATCATCTCAGCGTTCTCCAATGGCGTCCGCGATGAAAAGATGAAGGAGGAGCTTACCATCCATGAGGATCTGTGCACTTCTCTGGAGCTGTTCAACCTGGCGAACAAGTGCGTGTGAGCTGAGGAGGGGCGCCTCCCCCTCCTCGAGCTTCCAGCTGCTGACCCAAAAGAGAAGAAAGCCAAGGCCAAGGATGTGAAGCGCAAAGGAGCAGCCATGCTCGCGGCAGAGCCAGACAAGAAGCGTGGCAGGGACCAGCTAGAGTTCATGGCGGTGACCCACCACGGCTACAACGTTCTCAAGATGCCACGAAGCGGCGGAATCATCACAGTCCCCTACGAAGAGAAGGATACGGTGTGCTCCCTCGAGTGTGCCTTCCAAGATGCATCGATCGAGGACCCAGACAGCAGGAGCGAGAACCCTCCTGAGGCAGTTCCCAAGAAGAAGAAGGCATCACCCAGCTCGAGGCCTCAGGAGGTTGGCATCTCCGGAGGTGTCGCATCAAGATCCGTGCCCGTGCAAGGGGCGCGTCCCTCCATCGAAAAGGAAGGCGTGCCCGGCGCTCTCCTCGGGCAGGGCTCGGGGGTTCACTTTTGGAGGGCCTTGGACTTGCCAAGATCACTAGGGAGGCGCTCGGGCACCACATGGAGGCGTGCTTTGCGGCACGTTTCCCTCAGGAAGGCATGGGGCAAGGAAGGCCCAACCCCCAGGAGTTCATCACCAAGACCACTCAAGAGCTGTAGGAATCGAGAGTCATACGCAGCGATTGCCGCTTACCTAGCGTAGCTGCCCATCTAGGTGAGAATGGCGGGCTGCACGTCTGCATCTACTACCTAGGGCTCAATAGAGCCGCGTCTCAGGAGCGCTCATGGCCTTCGCGCGTGGGACGTTGCGAGGGTCCGCTGCACAGCTACGTTCGCATGCCTTTCGGCTTGCCGAACGCGGCTGCCACTCACCAGCGCCATCTGCGGAGAATTCTGGCAGCTCAGGAGGCCATGCACCACGCAGTCCTGGCGGAGATGGAGATGGTCCTCGAGGAACCACCTGGACCCCCAGAGCCTCCCGAGGCTCAGGGTTCCGGTGGCTCGTGAGGGTCGGTCTCTTCACCGCGCACCTTCAGCTACTTCAACACCCCCTCTACAATGGTACCAGGTGACATCTTTTGAGTTCATATCAGCCGGGAGCACCCTCAGGGCTGCATCATTCCTAGGTCGCGTGGGTCTGTCCGTGCGGCATGTATCCCTTTTGCTTATGTCTTTAGTTTACCTTGCTGGGGGTGCCCCTCGGGCTGCATCATCCCCAAGCCGCTCGGGCCTGACCCAGTGGCATGTATCCCTTCTACGATTATCCAAGTTCATTTGCCTTCATGCTTAACTTGCCTATGATTGTCACCTGCCGCCTGCCGCGGGCCTTCTCTCCCTCATGCAAATTGCTTGCATGTAAAATGGGGGGCTCCTGAGCATCGTGACTCAGGAGCTCTTACTGGCTCTCTAGCCCTCACCCCCTGGCCTTGTCCACGGCATCACGACCTAGCATACCAGCGGCGGCTGAGCTCGCTCGAGGGTCGGGACCTGAGGACATAGAGCATTTGCATCTAACCATCTCGCAGGAACACCCAGCCTCCCAAGGCTCAAGACCAGGCGCAAGCCGCCTTGAGGTAGGGCCTCGTGAGTCCCGTGCTGGCTCACAAGTGCCCAGATACACCTCGTCTAGCCCTGTCGTGCAAGCCACGTGTCAGGGTGTGGCTGTACATGCCCCGGGGGCTCCTCCCGAAGGGGGGGGCACATACCAGTGGAAGCACCATGCTCCGTGCTGGCTGACAACACTGCCGAGGAGCGGCTATACCCATACACATACGGAAGCACTATGCTCCGCGCTGGTGATAAACAACTGAGGGTGCCCACGGCCGTGTCAACCTCAGGGAGCCCAGAGCTCAGTGTCTGGCCTCATCGCAACGCCTCCCCTCGGGAGCACCACGTGAGGGGGCTGGACACGAGGGCTGCTCTCGGGTCATGCCCGAGCGCACGCCACCCAGCCAGGTCCCTCGGACCTGGTCGTCGCACGCCCCTCCCTGAGCAGAGCCAAGGTATGAAGACCATTGGAACGTCAAGGGGGACTCCTGAGCATCGCGACTCAGGAGCCTAACTGGTCACGTAGCCCCTCACTCCTTAGTTCCGCAAGGCTAACGGCGGTTGAGGTAGGCGCGGGGCCGGGCCCTGCCAACATAGAATGCCAGATCCACCCCTACACTCCCTCCCTATTTACTTTTTACACGTCAAGGGGGACTCCTGAGCATCACGACTCAGGAGCCTAACTTCTCACGTAGCCCCTCACTCCTTGGTTCCGTCCTGGTGATCCGGTCAGGGCTAAGGGCGGTTGAGGTATGCGCGGCGTCGGGCCCTGCCGACGTAGAACACAGAGCAAATAGGAAGAAAACCGCAAAATCTCGAAGCAAATCCAGAAGCAAATATTACAAACCATAATTGTCTTCGCGATACCAAACGCAAGTTTAAACGCCTCCACGAGGCACGGTGCATATTGCAGGAGTTGAAACAGGGAAGAAGCCGCGAGAAGATCTCGGGCAGCGCGGTCATTCGCCAGGAGCCCCGCCTCCATGGTGGTGTTGCGCCCGTCAATTCCACCTCCCGAGGCTGCGGAATTAGCAGCACCTGCCTTGGGCACAGTGGCGAAGGCGCGGAACATCGCCAGCATGGCTTCCGCTCGGCCCTTCACGGCTTCAGCAACAGTGGTGCAGCGCTCGACGTCCACAGGCTCCAGCAGCTCGTCGAGGTTGGCGCGCCAGGGTCACGAAGGTAGACGTGGCTGAGGACATGCGTCAGCGCCGCAAAAGAATGGACACAAGCTTCAACCTCGGCCATGGGGCCGACGCCGGTCACGACTTCCTCAAGCGCTTCGACCAAGAAGGAAATCAGCTGTGTTGGCGTTCTGGGAACGGGGGTCCCCAGACATGCCTGCCTACGGCCTACGGCGTGGCTCAAGTGGTGGCCCAGTACGGACCATCTTCACTAACGCAAGCCCAAGACCCTTGCGAGGGGCCAAGCCTCGTGGGGCGGAAGACGTATGGCTTCCTCAGGAGCGGCCTCACTAGGCAGGCTCGTGAGGAAGTGGAGAGATGAAGGCAAGTGTACCTTGCGAGGTGCCCGTGACGCAAGCCATGAGGGTTGAGATCAGGCGGGCGCCAGGCGGGCGCCGGCCTGCGCAGTGTCCTTGTTTCCTCTTTGGTGCAAAGGGGGTAAGCGCAGGCGTGGAGTACCGAGGCATCAGGCAAAGGTTACCATTTCGGTGCAACGATACCAAGACCAGCAGAGCGGCAGGATGGAGGTCACCGTGGAGCCCAAGACGGCGTCATCACCAGTGCCTTTGGCAGCCGAAGACCAACTTTAGTCAGGATAACTTGTGCTAGATGTTCCCCTTCAAAATGGCCGTTGTTGGCTCCCTCCCCGCTCAATATTTGAGAAGAGGGCCAGGGCCTCTATATATAGAGCTTGCCACCACAGTAGAGACGGGATCGAATCAAATTCTCATCAGACCCAGAGGTGATCGAACTCACCCAAGCAGTTCGTCGCGCCAGCCCAAGAACACCTCTCGCGAATCTGTTCTTCCCCTTGTACTATTCATCATCAGCCATAGAAAAAATCCACCACACCACACACTGGAGTAGGGTATTACACCACAATGGTGGCCCGAACTAGTATAAATCTTGTGTCCCTTGTGTTGTTTATCATTTAGCTTAGATTCTCAACGAGGCATTCGGACGTGGATCGGTAGGGGAAGGATCTTCGCGCACTCGAGAGTTTGAACCTTAAGGGTTTTGCCGAAACCCCACATCCGACATTTGGCGCGCCAGGTAGGGGTGTGCCCGAATCTTTCTCCCGCCGTCCCGCATTCCGCCGCTTCGGCACCTCCATGTCCGGCGACACGACGGCCAACGCCGACCGCTGGGCGGTGTGGCCTGCCCACACCATGCCGCCTGCCCAAGGTGACCTCAACCACGCGCCTTAGGCAGCCCGTGCTCCGCAGAACGCTGCGGGGCATGGGCGATGCGGCCAAGCACTGCCTGCCCTCACCCCGCGGCAGGAGCGATTAACAGCAAGGGCCTCAAACCACGCCGCGGCCACATCATCCCACACCTGACGGGAGCAGGCGAACATGAAGGCCGCGCTCACGGTGGCACGAGAACTACTGCGGTGCAGACTGCAAGAAAGCGGCCAGGATGTGTTGTTGGAGCACGTCGCTGAGCTCCTCGATGCCGCTGCTTCAGGGGCACCTCTGTTCTGCGCCCAGTTTCCACCACAGGCCCCGGGAGGATCACACGACGGGACCATCCGTGCCCACGCACCCCTAGGCGTACCTCAAGGCTTCATCAACCCCAGCTTGGCCGTCAGCGCCGGGCAACAAGCTGCACTGACACCGCCCCTGGTAAGCGAGGGCATGCGCATCACTGCCCACGGCCTGGGCGGGTCGCCGCCCTACCTCTCCCAAGATGGTGTTTCTAGCCGAACTGCATGGCGCGTGGGGCACTACGGTGAGGCCTTTGGGGCGGCGACCCAGGAGGCTTATGTGCCCCACATGGTGGATCAGGAGTACGCACTGGAAGAATACCACGGCTCGTTCCTTGGGACAGGCTGGGAGGAAGAGATGCCAAAAGCCGAGCCCTTTCAGGAACCCCAAGGAAGCCTCGACAACCGCGTCGGCGGCAGTAGTTATCGGGTACTGCTAATTCCTTAGGAGCAGGCTTATGCTAACCACTGGTCACAGGAAGTCCAGGTCGCTCCAGCGGATGGCTGCGCCAGTGCTGCAGCCTCCCTCCCCTCAGGAGGAGGGCACTGGGGCTGCAGGAGAGGGGTCGGGAGCCAGGCTCCCCCCTGCGGCGCGCGGAGGAAGGCGTTCTTCAGAGGTAGGCCCTCTGCCGGGGAGGTGCCGTGAGGCCTGCCCCCGGCAGAGGACCCGTGGTCGTCGGGGGAACCACTGGCGTCCCCTTTTCCCCATTGGTGTCGTCCTGGTTTCCGGTCACCGTCAATGGTGGTCAAGGGTGGCGCAAGGCGGGGCCCTCATCTGGCGATATGAAGCAAGGCCGGTTCCTGTGAAGAAGGCCCAGCGCCTGTGAAGCTCACCGCCCATGACACTCTCACGTAATAATGAGTTGGGGCTATACACGCGCCGGAGTCTCCGGAGAGCCGCCCTCGGGCCTCGGGGGCTCCCTCCCACGCCCAGTGGTAGCACTTAGCTCCGCGTTGGTGAGAAGATGTCGAAGACTAGACTAGGTGCCGGACGCGGCGTTTTGCTTTTGCTTCCTTTTGTGCGGTCAGGCTTTCTTGCTTCGGATCTAAGTTGAATTTGAAATTGTGTTTGCATATGCGGGGAGGGGCGTCTTGTCTTGTTCGTGTGTTTCTAGTGTTCCGGTTTCTGCTCAATTTGAAATTCGCACCAGCTGCCTCCCTCTCGCGAGCCCCTCGCGAGCAGGGTAGGGCCCAGCATGAGCGCCCGCCATCACGGCCGGCGCTCGCTCTCGCCAGGCTCTTGTCACGTGGTCAAACGGGACCTCCGAGAGACCCTCGGATGGATGCTGGGAGCCTACTCGAAGCTCGCTTAGACAAAGGTAAAACCACGGCGACCAACTCATCGCGGAAATAATGACATGATACGGGCGCCTATTCAGTCAGTCCTTAATAACACATGGACAATAATCCTTTTTACATAAGGGGTTGCCCCTCCCAAAATGCTCTTATGACCTTCAGGGCCACGCCCGAGCTTTCTCTGCGCAGGGTAAACAGCAGGGGGCGACGGATCAATTGGACATGTCGCTCACTGCATCCTCTTGAACACCTCCAGAGGCATCGCTGGCGCCGCCGTCGCTGTCGTTGGCCTCACCCCCACTGTAGTTGGCACCATCTTCACCGCCGTTCACCACGTCGCCTTTATCAGCAGCGACAACCACCCCATCTTCGTCAAAGGTGAAGGATCGGACAAGTGCATCCACATTGTCCACCATCCATCATGCTAGGTCGTCTCGGACGGCCTCAGGCACCGGGGTGATGGCAGCATCAAAGTCGAAGAGGGGATCGATGTTCTGGAGATGGCTGAAGACACGGGAGAATGCTCGTGCGAGCAGGCCGCGGTTCTGTTCCTCGACCAGCTGGCGAGACCTCTCAGAGCGGCTCTCCAGATGCGTCACCACGTCAGTGAAGAACTGGAGATTGCCGTCGTAGTTGGTCACATGCGGCTCCTCAGTGGCTGCTTCGCAGATGTTACCCAAGGCCGCGTTGGCCCTTTCCCTGAGTGTTCGGAGTATGGGGCCATGCATGTGCTCCAGAGTCTGCCGCTGGCGAATCTCATCCTCGTTCCGCCGTGCAACGACCTCGGCATCATCGACCCTCCGTTGGAGAAGAAGCAGCTCGGCACGGGAAGAGGCCAGCTCAGCCTACGCCGTGCCTAAGGCGGCTGCAGTGGCCTTAGCTCGCAGTGTTGCTTCAGTCAGCTTGGTTCTGAGAGCAGTAGTCCTGCCCGCGGCTTCGGCATTGATCAGCTCCAGCCTCTCTTCATACTCGCACTCGAGACCCGAGCGGGCTTCCGCCACGCAGCGTTCGATCTCTTCTTTGATTCGGACCTCCCGCGCGCCGATGTCGTCCTCCACCTGGGTGACCCGGCGCTCCCTCGTCTCCAACCGCTCGAGATCGAGTTTGCGCATGGAAGCCTCTAGTGTCAGCGCTTCCTCACGCCTCCGGAGCTCCTCCTCTTCGGCGGGCGCCCCTTTCAGTGACGCAAGGGCAGCTCGGCGCGACTCCACTTGCCGCTCCAGAGAATTGCACAAGTCATGGAGCTCCCACGCATGCTCCTCTGCAACTCCACATCGCCGATCTGCCTCCAGAGCCTCCTCAATGGCTCGGTAGCAGGACTCCCGTGAGGCCACCAGAGATGCCTGGGCCTTGGCATTGTCAACGTCATCCTCCACCATCGGCGTCGGTGGAGGACCCTGAAGTGGATCGCCCCCTCCCAGTAGGTGGCTGGGGGCTAATGCCCCCACAATCGCCGGACAAGCCCTGTAAGGGACCCAGCCCAGCATCAATCGATCCCCAGAGGAGGAACCGAAGATCGACTTCAACCACTCGCCGCCTATGGTCAGTGGAAGATCCCGGGGCAAGCTGGTGGTGCCCAGGGGGAGCTCGCGAAGGAAGAGCGGCGTGCACACGGGCTCAAGGCACACTGCAGGTCGGCCTACCACTCCAGCAGAACTCTAGCCAGGGGTAGCGCTCAGGCTCAGGGCTATTAAGGTCGGCGGTGAAGACGAAGCCTCAAGGGGAGGCTCCTTGGCCGGCTGTGCAGGCTCGACAGTAGGAATCCTGAAGGACCATGGTCAGCTAGGGGAACGACAAGCAAGGAATTATAAGAAGGAGGGCCTTACTCGTCCACAGTGAAGTACTTCCTGTGCTTCAAGGGGCGGCAAGGGCGATCATCACCACCCGAAGCCTCCTTCCTCTTGCGGAGGGCCTCGAAGTCTATGCGGAACCGTCCCAAGCTCTAGATATGAGGGCCGGCGTGCGGCATGGGAGCAGAAGCTTCAGGACAACTTGCACCCAGGGCGCTAAGCTGAGGGGAGCTATCA
Organism: Triticum dicoccoides; assembly: GCF_002162155.2. Taxonomy (NCBI): domain Eukaryota; kingdom Viridiplantae; phylum Streptophyta; class Magnoliopsida; order Poales; family Poaceae; genus Triticum; species Triticum dicoccoides. The sequence continues at coordinate 460,598,153 of NC_041391.1, forward strand.
GGTGCCACCTCTTGGTGGCCTGCCGAGGACTCGGGGGCTTCGGCCTCGGGGGCCGCAGGTCGCGCCCCCTCATCTGCCACCACCTCGGGATGGGCTCCATAAGCTCCGGAGGATGACGCCTTGGGATCCCCACGCGACATCGACACCTCAACATCAGGCCCCCAAGTCCTGCCGATGCTTGCCTCCCTGCACTGACTCCTGAGGAAGGACCGGCGCGGGCGACCGGGGGAGGAGTCACGGCAACCAGATTCTCGCGGGGCCCCACAAGGCCAGCCAGGCATAGCCCCCATTCGTCGAAGCGGGGCATCTGCCTCACGAACTCGACTCTGTTTGAGCAGAGATACAAGAGGGTGCCCACATGTCAGATGCTGCCTGGAGAGGAGTCGCCAGTCAGGACTCTTAGCACCTTCCTCAGCATTTCAGGTGCAAGATCCCCTTCCTGGAGCCTAGTGCGGTCCTGACGCATAGAAAAAGTCCACATAGGATGGGAATTGCACTTGAGAGGAGCGATACGGCGCTGGAGGAACTCCTTCACCACCTGAGGCGCCGTCATGCCAAGCGTCCTCAACCTCTTGAAGCGGTGCGAGGCGAAAGCAAGCTGGGGGCTCGTGAGCTCCTCGTGGCCCCAACCTGGATTGGGGATAGCAGGCGACGTAGGGTGTGTGAGCAGGGGGCTGGGCACCCCAACGTCAACGTACAGCCACCGCTCCCGGAACTCGCTCGCAAAAGACGGAAGACCAAAATCGTTCCCTGAGGCGGCAGTCTCCGGCACGGCATGGAAGCTCGCACACCCCGAGCATTGGAATGGATCAGTCAGGTGCAGAGAGAAGAAGTGGCGCAGGAGAGCAACGGAGGGAGGAATGCCCACCATGGCCTCGCAGACAAAGGCGAAGACAGCAAGAAAAGTAATGGATTGGGGACCAAGATGCATCATATGGATCTGGTAATGGGAAAGCACTGCATTGAAGAAAGGAGAGAAGGGGGGAACCAGGCCCGCCCATAGGGCGTCGACAAAGAATCGGACATCCGTGACGATCTTGTCGAAAGAGGCATGGGACGCGAGCCAGGCTGTCATCCTCCCGCACTCGTTGAAGCTGGAGGCGAGGGCGGAGCGGACCTTGTCCAAGGCTTCCAGATTGAGTATGAGCGACTGGATGACAACGGGCGCAGCTGCCGGAGGCGAGCGGGACGAAGGCGCAGGCTTCTTCCCCTTGCCCTTTTTCGTTGGCACCATGGCAATGGAAAGGGGGAGAACTCAAGATGAATTGGAGGCAGAAGCAGATGCTCAAGGAGGAAAGTGGAACAAGAATCGCGCGGGTAGCAAGGGGAGAATAACTGTGTACAGTCTCGTGTCCGCTTAGCCAGGCGCATAATGGGGAGCATGGGGAAACGGAGACGCCCATGTCCAATCAACCGCCACGCGGCGCCCAAGGCTGCAGGTTGTTGGGGCCCGCGGCGCTCCACACTTGCCCTTCCAATTCCCTGCTAAACCAAGTCCGAGCGCGCCTTGGGCCCAGGGGCTAATGTCGGTTTTCTGGGGACGGGGATCCCCAGACTTGCCTGCCTACGGCCTACGGCATGGCTCAAGTGGTGGCCCAGTACGGCCCATCTTCATTAACGCAAGCCCAAGACCCTCGCGAGGGGCCAACCCTCGTGGGGGCGACGATGCAAGGCTTCCTCAGGAGTGGCCTCACCAGGCAGGCTCGCGAGGAGGCGGATAGATCAAGGCAAGGGTACCTCGCGAGGTTCCCGTGACGCAAGCCATGACAATTGAGACCAGGCGGGCGCCGACCTGCGTAGTGTCCTTGTTTCCTCTTTGGTGCAAAGGGGTCAAGCACAGGCGTGGAGTACCGAGGCATCAGCCAAAGGTTAGCATTTCGATGCAACGAGACTAAGACCAGCAGAGCAGCAGGATGGAGGTCACCGTGGAGCCCAAGACGGCATCATCACCAGTGCCTTTGGCAGCCGAAGACCAACTTTAGTCAGTATAACTTGTGCTAGATGTTCCCCTTCAAAATGGTCGTTGTTGGTTCCCTCCCCGCTCAATATTTCGGAAGAGGGCCAGGGCCTCTATATATAGAGCTAGCCACCACAGTAGAGAGGGGATCCAATCAAGTTCTCATCAGACCCAGAGGCAATCGAACTCACCCAAGCAGTTCACCGCGCCAGCCCAAGAACACCTCACGCGAGGCTGTTCTTCCCCTTGTACTATTCATCATCAGCCCTCAGAAGCAATCCACCACACCACACACTTGAGTAGGGTATTACACCACAATGGTGGCCCGAGCCAGTATAAATCTTGTCTCCCTTGTGCTGTTCATCGTTTAGCTTAGATTCTCAGCGAGGAGTTCGGACATGGAACGGTTGGGGAAGGATCTTCACGCGCACCCCAGAGTTCGAACCTTAAGGGTTTTGCCAGAACCCCACATCCGACAAGCTGGGTGGGGCCGTCCTTGGCCCCAGCGAGCGGCTTCTCTAGGCCACCATCGCAGACCGTCTTCAGTGCCTTGCGAGATCTCACCTCAAGATCCGCGAAGGCCATGCGGTCCTCGGCTAGGACCTTTGCCTTGGCGTCCAGCTCGGCCCTCTCCGTCTTCAGCTTCTGCTCTAGCGTCTTCAGTCAGCCGCACTCAGCGGACAGCTCGGCGTTGCGGTCCCCGATGGCATCCTCCCAAGCCTTCATCTCCTCCTCCTTCGCCTGGCGGTCACGAGCTTCCTTGGCGAGCTCATCGCGTAGACCCTGCAGCTTGACCTCCATCGCCTTGCAATGGGGCGGCCATGGCATCCTTCAGCACCGCATCGCAGGCATCTGCGGCCTTTGTGGCGGTTTGCTTCTCCTCCTCAGAAGCTGCCGCAGCCCGTCTCAGCGCCGCTTGGACAGAGGCATCAGAGTGAGCCCAGCCGGAGACCTGCTGCAGGCGCCCGACTACTAGGTGGGAATTGGCGCCCTGGAGGTCTTCTCGCAGCCGTCCCAGCTCGACAAGGGCGCGGTCCAAGACAACAGAGGAGGCAGAGGAGTGCGGAACCATTGGTGTAGGAGGAGAAGGCGGCAGCGTGATCACGGCTTGGGAGACTATGAGCTCCTGAGTCTTGTCCACCTCAGCAACGACATCAGCCCCGGCCACCTCCAGAGTCAGCGAGGCCACGGGGGCTGGCACCTAGTCAGGGCGCTCCTCCAGGCCTCGCAAGGACGATCGGGCAGGGAAGGTGCAAGCTCCACTGCCTCCCCTTCCCACGGGCGTAGGCGCAGCTGTGGCAGATGAGCCTGCCCCAAGGGGAGCCGCCATGTCCCCCTTCAGCTTCTTCGTCGCGAGCGGCGGCCTAACCATGTGATGGAGAACATCAAGCCTCGACAACAAAAACAAGAACAAGACACAATTCGAGCACTTACTGGTCAATTGCGGCATAGGTTGGCGGCCTCTTGCCGAGCTTGAAGCCCATAAGCCTCTTGGTCTGGGGCGCAACCTCGAGAGGTCCAGGAGTGGAGGAAGGTGTACCAGAAGGGCTGGAGCCGGCCTCGGGCGGTGCTTGAGCCAGAGTAGCACCTCGGGAGATCAGCCCCGACCTGTCTTTCTTCGGGATCACGGGCAGGTCCTCTTCCTCTCACTTGGTGTCGACCTCGTCGTTGTCCGGCAGGGTGCGGAGGATGCTGGCCCTGCGCCGGGGGGAGGTCTCCCCCGCCCCCTCAGTAGTCCCCTTCGAGTTGCGCTCCTCTTCTTCTTCATCTTCCTCTCCTCCCTTGCGGGAATCGATAGAAGACACCTCCACCGGCAACGTTGCCCTCTGGCCCTCAGGAGGCACCTCTGGCACTAGGCGGCGCCCGTCAAAGGTGGGCATGGCATTCACCACCTGTTGCCAGTTATTGCGAAGAAACAAGGGGGCAGGAGCACCCTCCAGGCCTTCCATGTCCTCTCCGACCAAGAAGCGGAGAGCTGCAACCAGATCCTCATCGGCCAGGGCCGCCGAGTTCAAGCGAAGGTCGTCGTCCATGCCCCCAAGCATCCACAGCGGGCGCGAGTGCGCCTGAAGTGGAGCCACCAGCTGCACCAGGAACTCCTTCAGGAGCGTGGCCCTGGTCTGCTTCGCCGCCTCCATGTTGCCTGGCCTTAGGTCGGTGTTCATCTTCTCCAGCACCGACTTCGCCCGTCGGTCGTCAAGCTTCGCACGAGACTATGCCTCGTCAGCCTGGGGCTGCTCCGTGGGCAGCACCAACCGAGAGTGGATGCACCTGGCATCCATCATGACCCACTTGCTCCGAAAGCCACCAACCCTCTTTCCGGTCTTCGAGATCGCATTGGCTTTGGAGTATGCGACGAAGCCAGCGCACGCCGAGGTGTGGCTTCTAGTGATTCGGAGGGAGAACAAGTGGCGTAGCAAGGTCACGGACGGCACCACCCCAACATGTGCCTCGCAGTAGTAGGCGAAAATCGACAGAAGGAGAACAGAGTTGGGACGGAGGTGAAGGGCCTGCAACTCGTAATGGCGGAGGGCGGCGTAGAAGAACTCGGAGAAGGGAGGCACCAGGCCAGCGATGACGGTGCTCATGAAGAAGGGGTAGAAGGTGCTCTCCTTAGCCACCGGCGTGGCGGAGCCGGCCCGGAGTCCGGTCTCCCCCATCTCGCTGCCCTGCGCCGCCATCATCAGGCTCGTAGCGGCGAGATTCTTCTCCGTCATGTTGGGGGGATCCAGGGCCGGTGAGTACCAAGCCGGCAGGGCTTCGTCCGCGGTCTTGCGAGGCGCCATTGCTCGCTGAGAGGGGAAGGATGGAGCAGATCTGGAGATTTCAGAAGCAAGAAAGCAAGGAAGGGGATCTGGAGCATGGCAAATGAGAGCAATGAAGGTAAGTCTAACCCAAGCTAGCCTTTTGTCAGGCGAGCAGTTGCTGAGGCAGTGTGGGGAAGTGGAGATGCCCACGTCCAATCAACCGCCACACGGCGACCTAGGCCGCAGGCTATTGGGGCCCGCGACACTCTGCACTTGCCCTTTGGCTTAGCTGCTAAGTCAAGTCCGAGCGCGCCTTGGGCCCGGGGGATACTGTCAGTGTTATGGGAATGGGGGTCCCCAGAATTGCCTGCCTGCGGCCTGCGACGTGGCTCAACAATGGCCCAGTACGGCCCATCTTCATCAACCCAAGTTCAAGACCCTCGCGAGGGGCCAAGCCTCGCGGGGCGGACGACGCGAGGCCTCCTCAGGGGCGGCCTCACTAGGCAAGCTTGCGAGGAGGCGTAGAGATCAAGGCGAGGGGTACCTTGCGAGGTGCCCATAATGCAAGCCATGACGATCAAGACCAGGCGGGCGCCAGGCGGGAGCCAGCCTGCGCAGTGTCCTCGTTTCCTCTTTGGTGCAAAGGGGGGAAGCGCAGGCGCGGAGTACCAAGGCATCAAGCAAAGGTTTCCATATCGGTGCAACGATACCAAGACCAACAGAGCGGCAGGACGGAGGTCACCGTGGAGCCCAAGACGGCGTCATCGCTAGTGCCTTTGGCAGTCGAAGACCACCTTTAGTCAGGATAGCTTGTACTAGTTGTCCCCTTTCAAAATGGCCGTTGTTGGCTCCCTTCCCGCTCAATATTCGGGAAGAGAACCAGGGCCTCTATAAATAGAGATAGCCACCACCATAGGAGGCATGGATAATCTCACCTAGAGCCAACAAAGAGGGATCGGATCCTTCCCAAGTAGAACACCGCACGAGCTCAAGAACACCCCTCGCGAGGCTGTTCTTCCCCTGTACTGTCACATCAGCCCCAGAGGCAATCCACCACACCACAAGCTGGATTAGGGTATTACACCACAACGGTGGCCCGAACCAGTATAAACCTCGTGTCCCTTGTGTTGTTCATCATGCTAGCTAGAATCGCGGCGAGGTTTTGGGGCGTGGATCGGTAGGGAGAAGATATTCGTGCGCACCCCAGAGTTTGAACCTTAAGGGTTTTGCCAGAACCCGATATCCGACAAATAGAAAAGAAACAAATATGGAAAAGCTTACCTGGCGCTTACCTGCAGCCTATCTGGCGCCTTAGCCGGGCCAACACTGTGCGGCCCAGCTGGACCAGCCCACTACCATCGTCGTCCTCCTCGCGCCAGTCGGCAAGCCATGTGGCCGGAACGGGCACACGGTCGTGCCGCCACGCCACCTGCCTACATGTCCTCCCCCTCGTCGCCCTGGATGCCCCGCGCGATGCCACGCACCGCCCCGAACCCCTCTCACTCTCTCCCATGCTCATCCCCTCCTCTGCCACTTGCTCTCTCACCCGCCTGAGCGCCACCGTTGCCGCCGCTCGCTGTTGCCGTGCCCACCACCACGGCCTCACCCTCTCCTCATGCCCATAAGCTCCGCCACGTCTCCGTCTACCTCTTCGTTGAGCCACGCGACACGGGAAGCCCTGGAGAGCCGCCGTCGTTGTCGTCTTCATCTCTAGTGCATCCCCGAGCTCGCTAAGGATGCCGTCGAGATCGCTGTGAGCTTCTTCTCCGTTCCCCTCTCTCCATTTAGCCATTCGCATGCCGTAGCCCCGTTTGCCACCTCAGCCGTAGCACCTCACCACCATCCATGTCGCCGCCGTCGCCCTGGCCACCGCAGCTCGTGCTCGTGCATGCCAACACACTCCACAGCTCCCCAACAGGCCAACGGCGCCAACCGCAGCCCCTGTCGTGCACCGCAGCAAAGCGCACACAATTGGCCGTGCTCCGGCCGCTGCCTAGAGCTCTTTTCCGGCGAGCTCCGGCACCCCCGCACCCTCCCGCCTACTCCAACTGACACGGACGAGCATGAGCTCCTTGTCCATGGTCTCCGCCGCCCGAATGGTCGCCGGAGGGCGAATCCCGTGCCCCTCCACCGCATTCGGCCTCGCCGGCGGTTAAACGCCGGCGGGTTTGACCGGTTGACCTCGCCAGCCCGTCAGGTGGGCCCTGTCGGTCAGGTGATTAGCTTAGTGCTAATCACTACTTAACTAAACCCTAACACTGACTAGTGGGCCCCAGCGCCACTAATCCTATAATTAGGATAACCTAACCCCCTGCTTAATCTATGACACTGACGTGTGGACCCCACACGTCAGGTTTGACATGGCCAGCTCCGTTGACCCGTTGACGCAGGCATGACGCAGTGCTGATGCAGTTATTCGTTTTCTGGTTTTAATTTAAATCAAGAAATTCCAGAAAATGATATAAACTTCAAGAATTCATAGAAATTCAACCGTAGCTCAGACTGAAATAATTTATATATGAAAAATTATCAAAAAAATTCAATCTATCCATATGTACTAATTTCATGCATGACAAACCAAGTTATACCTACTGTATAAGTGAAAACATATAAATGGCATTTATAAATACTTAACTTGGAGTTGCATTTGAACTCTTGGTTCAAATGGACTTCATCCAAATGAATGCTAGTTGCGTTAGCTCAAACAACGTCACATCTTTATGCCATGTTCATGCATCATATTGTTGCATATTCTTGTGTATTGGTTGCCGACACTGTTCCTTCTCGATAGGTCCTGCTCCGAAGAGTGCTCTAGAGTACCTGTTTGTGAAGCAGTGTCCTCTGTTGATCTACCAAGCAAGCTAACCCCCTTGTTCATTCCGATACAATCCTACTCTCTCACTCCTACTCTCAGTTATTGCATTAGGACAACAACGATTCAATTGCTACTTTGTGCTGCGGTAGCTGAACCCATTCCTCTGCATGACCTGTCATTGCCACAGTAAATAGTTGAAACCCACTAGCATGTGTAGGAGTTGATTGAAGCCATTGTTGTGTTCCTACAATGCCATGCCTGCTATTGCTTAGAGTGTGTCAGGTCTGATTCATTGGGAATGAATTGGAGTGCAGTGCTATGTTCTGATGCTGAGAGTGAAGTGTGTAAACACGATTTGGTAAAGGTAGCGGTGAGAGGCCATGTAGGAGTACATGGTGGGTTGTCTCACTGGAACCGTCCTTAAGCACCGAGTTCTGTGTATGTTGTCCAATGACTAGTTACTACCACACATTGGGCTCCAGGCGCTCCAATCCCTCTTGACTTATTAACAGACTTGATCTCTATCCAGGAGTTGCAACTAGTTTCTGGTGTTTGTAGGTAGTGTTATTTTTGTACCAAGTGGCACCCGATAGGGTGGGCTTGGGACAGACTAGGCTCATGTGGCCTGGTGTACCGAGTGGCACCCGGATGGTGGGCTCAGGAACCTGATACATCTCCATCGTATCTACAATTTTTGATTGTTCCATGCCAATATTATTCAACTTTCATATACTTTTGGAAAATGTTTATACTATTTTTTGGGACTAACATATTGATCCATTGCCCAGTGCCAGTTCCTATTTGTTGTCTGTTTTATGTTTCACAGAAACCCCATATAAAACGAAGTCCAAACTAGATAAAAACAGACGGAGATCATTTTCAGAATATTTATGATTTTTGGGAAGAAAAACTAACGCGAGACGCTGCCCGAGGGGGGCATGAGGCAGGGGCGCACCCCAGGGGGCAGGCGCGCCACCGACCCTCGTTGGCACCCTGTAAGGCGGTTGACGCCCTTCTTTTGCCGCAAGAAAGATAATTTTGGAGAAAAATATGGGCGAAGGGTTCAATCCAATCGGAGTTACGGATCTCCGGATATATAAGAAACTTTGAAAGAGCAGAATCCCAGAGCGCAGAAACAGAGAAAGACAGAGAGAAAGATCCAATCTCGGAGGGGCTCTCGCCCCTCCCACGCCATGGGAACCAAGGACCAGAGGGGAAACCCTTCTACCATATAGGGAGAAGGTCAAGGAAGAAGAAGAAGAAGGGGGGCTCTCTCCCCCTCGCTTCTGGTGGCACCGGAACGCCACCAGGGGCCATCATCATCACCGCGATCTACACCAACAACTTCACCGCCCTCATCACCAACTATTCCCTCCTCAACGCTATATATTATTTCCCAATGATGTATGGCTATCCTATGATGTTTGAGTAGATCTGTTTTGTCCAATGGGTTAATTGAGGATCGTGATTGGTTTGAGTTGCATGTTTTATTATTGGTGCTATCCTATGTTGCTCTCCGTGTCGCGCAAGCGTGAGGGATTCCCGCTGTAGGGTGTTGCAATATGTTCATGATTCACTTATAGTGGGTTGCTTGAGTGATAGAAGCATAAACCCGAGTAAGGGGGTTATGGCGTATGTGATAGAGGGACTTTATGCTTTAATGCTATGGTTGGGTTTTACCTTAATGATCTTTAGTAGTTGCAGATGCTGGCTAGATTTCCAATCGTAAGTGCATATGATCCAAGAAGAGAAAGTATGTTAGCTTATGCCTCTCCCTCAAGTAAAATTGCAATAGTGATTACCGGTCTAGTTATCGATTGCCTAGGGACAAATAACTTTCTCGTGACAAAAAGCTCTCTATTAAAACTAACTTAGTTGTGTCTTCATCTAAACAGCCCCTACTTTTTATTTACATGCTCTCTATTATCTTGCAAACCTATCCAACAACACCTACAAAGTACTTCTAGTTTCATACTTGTTCTAGGTAAAGCGAACGTTAAGCGTGCGTAGAGTTGTATCGGTGGTCGATAGAACTTGAGGGAATATTTGTACTACCTTTATCTCCTCGTTGGGTTCGACACTCTTACTTATCGAAAGAGGCTACAACTGATCGCCTACACTTGTGGGTTATCAAGAACTTTTTTTGGCGCCGTTGCCGGGGAGTCATAGCGTGGGGTGAATATTCTCGTGTGTGCTTGTTTGTGTTATTACTAAGTAATTTTTATTTGTTGTTCTAAGTTGTTCTCTATCTTTAGTTATGGATATGGAACACAAAATACCAAAAAAATTAGGTGTACTTGCTACTCATGGAGACAGGGAACCTCCTAAAACCCTCGATGCTAGTTATGTGAAAAATATTATGTACTACTTTGATAATCTTGAGAAAACACCATTCAATTATGTTATGGAGACACGTTGGATGAACGTGAGTACTTTAGGGATTATCGCTTGACAAAAAAAGGGAAACTATTATGGGATCAAATTCATATGTTGCATTGGTATGCTCGGGAACTATGCTTGAGATATGATTATACTTGTTGCTCTAGAATGAAGGCCCCACACCTTCCCTTTTCATGCAAATTAAATAATGATAAAACTTTGGTTTCTTATGCTAATGGTATATATGATTACTATGATGTGGAATAAATAGAAGAATTCGTTGCTTTTATGGGTGCTTATGAAATTGAATCTTTGTTTAAAGAGTTTGAAGATTTTGATGATGCAGTTTATGGACCTGAAATTTTTGCTATACTTAAATATTGCTATGAAAATTATGAATAGAATGCCGATAATGATGCATTTATTGAGAAAGTCTCCGCTGTCCAAGAAGAGACTAATATTTTGTAGGAGTCTATGGAAGAAGAAATTGATGAAACTAAGAGCTCATTGGATGAAAAAGATGATGAGGAGAGCGAAGAATAAAAGGAGGAAGAGCGGATTAGCTACCCGTGCCCACCTTCTAATGCGAGTAACTCTTCATCTCATACATTGTTTAATTCCCCTTCGAGCTTACCGAAATATGATTGCTATGATAATTGTTATGATCCCCTTGATTCTCTTGAAATATCCCTTTTTGATGATGCTTGCTATGCTTGTGGCCATGATGCCAATATGAATAATCTTTATGAAGATGAACTTGCTTTAGTTCCTTATATTAAACATGAAATTGTTGCTATTGCACCCACACATAATAGTCCTATTATCTCTTTGAATTCTCCAAACTACAATATATCGGAGAAGTTTGTGCTTATTAAGGATTATATTGATGGGTTGCGTTTTACTACTACACATGATGATTTTGATAGATATAATAAGCATGTGCTTGCTTCTCCTACTTGCAATTATTATGGGAGAGGAACTATATCTCCACCTCTCTATGTTTCCAATATTATAGAATTGCAAGAAACTGCTTATACTATGCATTGGCCTTTACTTGGTGTGCATGAATTGTTCTTTTATGAGATGACGATGCATAGGAAGAGAGTTAGACTTCGTCATTGCTTGATATATGTTACTTTGTTCTCACAACTAAATCACATATCATTGTTAATTAAAATTGGCTTTGATATACCATGGGATCCGGGTGGATTCATTACTTGAGCACTATATGCCTAGCTTAATGGCTTTAAAGAAAACGCTGCTAGGGAGACAACCCGGAAGTTTTAGAGAGTCATTTATTTCTGTTGAGTGCTTTTATATAGTTCATAAACAAATAAAAAATAAAGAGGGGAACCCAAAACTTTTCAAAAAGGAAAGTGAAAGTGAGAAAGACAAGCATTGTTGAAGTGGGGGAGCTCCTTGAACTTTGTTCATGCTCACGGAAACTTTGTGAATCTTAATTACAGAAAATTGTCATAAAAAATAATTATCCCCTTGTACAATTCCAATGTATTATAAAAATAATGTGCCAAGGTTTGCCTTTAGGATGTTTACAATGCTTGCTGGTTTGTGCGGTGCAGGACAAAAACTTTGGCTGTAGTGCGCGATTTTACGTTTTTTACTGGAACGTCAAACAGTTCTGATTCTTTTTGCACTGTCTTTATACACAAGTTTTTTATTTTCCCTAATTTTGGTAGAATTTTTGGGGTAACAGAAGTATGGTGAATGTTCAGATTGCTACGGAATGTGCTCTTTTTGACAGATTCTGTTTTTGATGCATAGTTTACTTGTTTTGATGAAACTATCAATTTCTATCAGTGGATTAAGCCATGGAAAAGTTATATTACAGTAGACACAATGCAAAAACAAAATATGAATTGGTTTGCAACAGTACTTAGAGTATTGATTTGCTTTATTATACTAACGGATCTTACCAAGTTTTCTGTTAAAGTTTTGTGTGGATGAAGTGTTTGATCGAGGAGGTCTCGATATGAGGAAAAGGAAGAGAGGCAAGAGCTCAAGCTTGGGGATGCCCAAGGCACCCCAAGTAAATATTCAAGGAGACTCAAGCGTCTAAGCTTGGGGATGCCCCGGAAGGCATCCCCTCTTTCTTCAACAAGTATCGGTATGTTTTCGGATTCGTTTCGTTCATGTGATATGTGCAAATCTTGGAGCATCTTTTGCATTTAGTTTTCACTTTTCTTTTATGCACCATTCTGGTATGAGATAGTCCTGGGTTGATTTATAGAATGCTCATTGCACTTCACTTATATCTTTTGAGTATGGCTTTATAGAATGCTTCATGTGCTTCACTTATATCATTTGTAGTTTGGATTGCCTGTTTCTCTTCACATAGAGAACCGCCATTTGTAGAATGCTCTTTTGCTTCACTTATATTTTTTAGAGCATGGCCATATCTTTTGCAAAATAATTAAACTCTCATGCTTCACTCATATCTATTTAGAGAGATGACCGGAATTGGTCATTCACATGGTTAGTCGTAAAATCCTACATAAAACTTGTAGATCACTGAATATGATATGTTTGATTCCTAGCAATAGTTTTGCGATATGAAGGTGGTGATACAAGAGTCATGATAGTGAATAGTTGTGGATTAGTAGAAATACTTGTGTTGAGGTTTGTGATTCCCTAAGCATGCACGTATGGTGAACCTTTATGTGATGAAGTCGGAGCATGATTTATTTATTGATTGTCTTCCTTATGAGTGGCTGTCAGGAACGGGAGATGGTCTTTTCCTACCAATCTATCCCCCTAGTAGCATGCGCGTAGTACTTTGTTTTGATGACTAATAGATTTTTGCAATAAGTATGTGAGTTCTTTATGACTAATGTTGAGTCCATGGATTATACGCACTCTCACCCTTCCATCATTGCTAGCCTCTTCGGTACCATGCATTGCCCTTTCTCACCTCAAGAGTTGGTGCAAACTTCGCCGGTGCATCCAAACCCCATGATACGATATGCTCTATCACACATAAGACTCCTTATATCTTACTCAAAACAGCCACCATACCTACCTATCATGGCATTTCCATAGCCATTCTGAGATATATTGCCATGCAAATTCCATCATCATCAGATACATGACTTGAGCATTCATTGTCATATTGCTTTGCATGATCGTAAGATAGCTAGCATGATGTTTTCATGGCTTGTCCATTTTTTGATGTCATTGCTATGCTAGATCATTGCACATCCCGGTACACCACCGGAGGCATTCTTATAGAGTCATATCTTTGTTCTAGATCTCGAGTTGTAATATTGAGTTGTAAGTAAATAAAGTGTGATGATCATCATTATTAGAGCATTGCCCCAGTGAGGAAAGGATGATGGAGACTATGATTCCCCACAAGTCGGGATGAGACTCCGGACTTTATGAAAAATAAAAGAGGCCAAAGAAGCCCAAATAAAAAAAGGCCAAAGAAGCCCACCAAAAAATAAAAAAAGTAAAAAGTGAAAAGTAAAAAATAAATAAATAAAATGAGAGACAAAGAGAGAAGGGTCAATGTTACTATCCTTTTACAACACTTGTGCTTCAGAGTAGCACCATGTTCTTCATATAGAGAGTCTCCTGAGTTATCACTTTCATATACTAGTGGGAATTTCATTATAGAACTTGGCTTGCATACTCCGATGATGGGCTTCATCAAATTCCCGAGGTCTTCATGAGCAAGCAAGTTGGATGCATACCCACTTAGTTTCAGTTTGAGCTTTCATACACTTATAGCTCTAGTGCATCCGTTGCATGGCAATCCCTACTCCTCACATTGACATCAATTGATGGGCATCTCCATAGCTCGTTGATTAGCCGCATCGATGTGAGACTTTCTCCTTTTTGTCTTCTCCACACAACCTCCACCATCATATTCTATTCCACCTATAGTGCTATGTCCATGGCTCACGCTCATGTATTGCGTGAAAGTTGAAAAGGTTTGAGAACGTCAAAAGTATGAAACAATTGCTTGGCTTGTCATCGTGGTTGTGCATGATTTGAATATGTTGTGTGATGAAGATGGAGCATAGCCAGACTATATGATTTTGTAGGGATAACTTTCTTTGGCCATGTTGATTTGAAAAGACATGATTGCTTTATTAGTACGCTTGAAGTATTATTGTTCTTTATGTCAAATGATAGACTATTGCTTTGAATCACTCGTGTCTTAATATTCATGCCATGATTAGACATATGATCAAGATTATGCTAGGTAGCATTCCACATCAAAAATTATCTTTTTTATCATTTACCTACTTGAGGACGAGCAGGAATTAAGCTTGCGGATACTGATACGTCTCCGTCGTATCTATTATTTTTGATTGTTCCATGCCAATATTATTCAACTTTCATATACTTTTGGCAACTTTTTATACTATTTTTGGGACTAAAAATTTAATCCAGTGCCCAGTGCCGGTTCCTGTTTGTTGCATGTTTTATGTTTCGCAGAAACCCCAAATCAAACGGAGTCCAAACGGGACAAAAACGGGCGGAGATCATTTTTGGAATATTTATGATTTTTGGGAAGAAAAAGCAACGTAAGATGGTGCTCGAGGGGGCCACGAGGCAGGGGGGCATGCCCTAGGGGCAGGCGTGCCCCTGAACCTCGTGGGAACCCCATAAGGCGGTTGACGCTCTTCTTTTGCCGCAAGAAAGCTAATTTTTGGAGAAAAATCTGGGCGAAGGTTTCAATCCAATCGGAGTTACGGATCTCAGGATATATAAGAAACGGTGAAAGGGCAGAATCCCGGAGCGCAGAAACAGAGAGAGACAGATCCAATCTCGGAGGGGCTCTCGCCCCTCCCACGCCATGGGAGCCAAGGACCAGAGGGAAACCCTTCTCCCATCTTGGGAGAAGGTCAAGGAAGAAGAAGAAGAAGAAGGGGGCCTCTCTGCCCCTCGCTTCTGGTGGCGCCGGAACGCCGCTTGGGGCCATCATCATCACCGCGATCTACACGAACAACTTCACCGCCCTCATCACCAACTCTTCCCTCCTCTATGCAGCGGTGTAACCTCTCTTTTACCCGCTGTAATCTCTACTTAAACATGGTGCTCAATGCTATATATTATTTCCTAATGATGTATGGCTGTCCTATGATGCTTGAGTAGATCCATTTTGTCATATGGGTTAATTGATGATCGTGGTTGGTTTGAGTTGCATGTTTTATTATTGGTGCTGTCCTATGATGCTCTCCATGTCGCGCAAGTGATGTCTACTACACAACCTTCTTCTTGTAGACGTTGTTGGGCCTGCAAGTGCACAAGTTTGTAGGATAGTAGCAAATTTCCCTCAAGTGGATGACCTAAGGTTTATCAATCCGTAGGAGGCGTAGGATGAAGATGGTCTCTCTCAAACAACCCCGCAACCAAATAACAAAAAGTATCTTGTGTCCCCAACACACCCAATACAATGGTAAATTGTATAGGTGCACTAGTTCGGCGAAGAGATGGTGATACAAGTGCAAAATAGATAGTAGATATAGGTTTTTGTAATCTGAAAATATAAAAACAGCAAGGTAACTAATGATAAAAGTGAGCGTAAACGGTATTGCAATGATAGGAAACAAGGCCTAGGGTTCATACTTTCACTAGTGCAAGTTCTCTCAACAATAATAACATAGATAGATCATATAACAAGCCCACAACATGCAACAAAGAGTCATTCCAAAGCCACTAATAGCGGAGAACAAACATAGAGATTATGGTAGGGTACGAAACCACCTCAAAGCTATTCTTTCGGATCGATCTATAAAAGAGTTCGTACTAGAATAACATCTTAAGATACAAATCAACCAAAACCCTAATGTCACCTAGATACTCCACTGTCACCTCAAGTATCCGTGGGCATGATTATACGATATGCATCACACAATCTCAGATTCATCCAACCAACACAAAGTACTTCAAAGAGTGCCCCAAAGTTTCTACCGGAGAGTCAAGAACGTGTGCCAACCCCTATGCATAGGTTCCCAATGTCACGAAACCCGCAAGTTGATCACCAAAACATACATCAAGTGGCACATGATATCCCATTGTCACCACAGATAATCACGGCAAGACATACATCAAGTGTTCTCATAAAAGACTCAATCCGATAAGATAACTTCAAAGGGGAAACTCAATTCATCACAAGAGAGTAGAGGGGGAGAAACATCATAAGATCCAACTACAATAGCAAAGCTCGGGATACATCAAGATCGTATAACCTCAAGAACACGAGAGAGAGAGAGATCAAACACATAGCTACTGGTACATAACCTCAGCCCCGAGGGTGAACTACTCCCTCCTCGTCATGGATAGCGCCAGGATGATGAAGATGGAAACCGGTGATGGGATCCCCCTCCGGCAGGGCGCTGGAACGGGCTCCCGAGAGGTTTTTGGTGGCTACAGAGGCTTGCGGCGGCGGAACTCCCGATCTATCTTCTGTTCTAGAAGTTTTAGGGTACAAGAGTATACATGGATGCAGGGGGTACGTCGGTGGAGCTACGGGGGCCCCACGAGGTAGGGGGGCGCGCCCGGGGGGGGGGCGCCCCCACCCTCGTGGGCAGCCCGTATCTCCCCTGACGTGCACTCCAAGTTCCCTGGGTTGCTTTCCTTCCAAAAATAACATCTCCAGTTGATTTCGTTCCGTTTTGACTCCGTCTGATATTCCTTTTCCTCGAAACACTGAAATAGGCATAAAACAGCAAATCTGGGCTGGGCCTCCGGTTAATAGGTTAGTCCCGAAAATAATATAAAAGTGGATAATAAAGCCCAATATTGCCTAAAATAGTAGATAAAGTAGCATGGAGCAATCAAAAATTATAGATACGTTGGAGACGTATCAAGCAACCCCAAGCTTAATTCCTGCTCGTCCTCGAGTAGGTAAATGATAAAAAAGAACTTTTGATGCGGAGTGATACTTTGGCATAATTTCAATGTAAATCTTCTTAATTGTGATATGAATATTCAGATCCGAAAGATTCAAGACAAAAGTTCATATTGACACAAAAATAATAATACTTCAAGCATACTAATCAAAGCAATCATGTCTTCTCAAAATAACATGGCAAAAGAAAGTTCATCCCTACAAAATCATATAGTTAGGCTATGCTTCATTTTCGTCACACAAAGATGTTCCCAACTTCTATACCCCCGATGACAAGCCAAGCAATTGTTTCATACTCAAATAATCTCAAACTTTTTCAACCTTCACGCAATACATGAGCGCGAGCCATGGATATAGCACTATGGGTGGAATAGAATATGATGACGGGGATTGTGTGGAGAAGACAAAAAAGGAGAAAGTCTCACATTGACGAGGATAATCAACGGGCTATGGAGATGCCCATCAATTGATGTCAACATGAGGAGTAGGGATTGCCATGCAACGGATGCACTAGAGCTATGAATGCTCAACAAAAGAAAACTAGTGGGTGTGCATCCAACTTGCTTTCTCATGAAGACCTAGGGAATTTTGAGGAAGCCCACCGTAGGAATATACAAGCCAAGTTCTATAATGAAAAATTCCCACTAGTATAAAAAGGACAACTTTATGAGACTCACTATATGAAGAACAAGGTGCTACTTTGAAGCACAAGTGTGGAAAAAGAGATAGTAGCATTGCCCTTTTTATTTATTTTCTTTTTTTTGGGCCTTTCTTTTTTTCTTTTTGGCCTTTCTTCTTTTTTTTGGGCCTTTTTTTGGCCTTTCTCTTTTTTTGAATGGGCAATGCTCTAATAATGATGATCATCACACTTCTATTGATTACAACATAAGGATTACAACTCAAAACTTAGAACAAGATATGACTCTACATGAATTCCTCCGGTGGTGTACCGGGAGGGTGCAATGAATCACGAGTGACATGTATGAAAAATAATTCATGGTGGCTTTGCCACAAATACGATGTCAATTACATGATCATGCAATGGCAATATGACAAAAGTAATGTATGTCATGATGAGTATGATGGAAGTTGCATGGCAATATATCTCGGAATGGCTATGGAAATGCCGTGATAGGTAGGTATGGTGGCTGTTTTGAGGAAGATATAAGGAGGTTTATGTGTGATAGAGCGTATCGTATCACAGGGTTTGGATGCACCGGCAAAGTTTGCACCAACTCTCAAGGTGAGAAAGGGCAATGCACGGTACCGAAGAGGCTAGCAAAGGTGGAAAGGTGAGAGTGCGTATAAACCATGGACTCAACATTAGTCAAAAGAACTCATATACTTATTGCAAAAATTTAGAAGTCATCCAAAATCAAGTACTACGCGCATGCTCCTAGGGGGATAGATTGGTAGGAAAAGACCATCGCTCGTCCCCGACCGCCACTCATAAGGATGCACAAGCCAGGTACACATCATATTTCAAATTTGTTACACAACTTTAACCATACGTGCATGCTACGGGACTTGCAAACTTCAACACAAGCATTCTTTGAATTCATAATAACCCAACTAGCACAACTTTGATATTATCACCTCCATATCTCAAAACAATTATCAATCATCAAACTTATCTTACTATTCAACACACTCATAAGAAAGTTTCACATATCTTGAATACCAAGTATATTAATATTAAGCAAATTACCATGCTATTAACGACTCTCAAAATAATCTAAGTGAAGCATGAGAGATCAATAGTTTCTTTAAAACAACCACCAACATGCTCTAAAAGATATATGTGAAGCACTAGAGCAAATGACAAACTACTCTGAAAGATATAAGTGAAGGTCAATGAGTAGCTAAATAATTATGCAATTATGCGAAGACTCTCTCTCATTTAATAATTTCAGATCTTGATACTTTATTCAAACAGCAGGCAAAGCTAAATAAAACTACATTGCAAGGATAGCACAACTCATGTGAAGAAGCAAAAACTTAGGCTCAACCGATACTAACTGATAGTTGTTGAAGAAGAAAGGTGGGATGCCTACCGGGGCATCCCCAAGCTTAGATGCTTGAGACTTCTTGAAATATTATCTCCTGGTTCCTTGGGCATCACCAAGCTTGAGCTTTTGTGCCTCCTTAGTTCCTCTCATATCTTGGTTTCTCTTTTTATCAAAAGCTTCGTTCACAACAAACTCAACAAGAACTCGTGAGATAGGTTAGTATAAACCAATGCAAAACCTTATCATTTCCTACTGTAACAAATCACTAAAATTATTATTCAACATTGAATACTAAATTCCTCTGCATGTTTAACACTCCTATCCTCAAATATAGTCATTAAACAAGCAAACATATGCAAACAATGCAAACATAACAGCAATCTGTCAAAACAGTACTGTCTGTAAAGAATGCAAGAGTATCAATACTTCCCTAACTCCAAAAATTATGAACTAAAATTCCCACTGTAATAAATTTATCAGAGCTCAATGTTCAAAAAGATTCAACATTATACCACTCTCTGAATTTTCTAGGGAATTTTTGCAACAGCGGTAAACTTTCTGTTTTCAAACAGCAACATGTATACTAGCAACATAAGCATGGCAAAGGCTATCCTTGACTTCTTTATTGAAACTAAAGATGAAAAACATTAATCTAAATAACAACAAGCTAAAACTAACAAAATAAAATGACGCTCCAAGCAAAAAACATACCATGTGGTGAATAAAAATATAGCTGCAAGTAAAGTTACCGATGAACGAAGACGAAAGAGGGGATGCCATCCGGGGAATCCCCAAGCTTAGGCTCTTGGTTGTCCTTGAATATTACCTTGGGGTGCAATGGGCATACCCAAGCTTAGTCTCTTTCCACTCCTTATTCCCTAGTCCATCGAATCTTTACCCACAACTTGAAAACTTCACAACACAAAACTCAACAGAAAACTCGTAAGCTCCGTTAGTATAAGAAAATAAAACCACCACTTAGGTACTGTAATGAACTCAATGTAAATTCATATTGGTGTAATATCTACTGTACTCCAACTTATCTATGGTTCATACCCTCTGATACTACTCATAGATTCATCAAAATAAGCAAACAACACATAGAAAACAGAATCTGTCAAAAACAGAATATTTTGTAGTAATCTGTATCAAACGTATACTTCTGGAACTCCCAAAATTCTACCACATTAGGAAGTCCTAAGCAATTCGTGTACCAATAGTGGGAAAATTCTTCTTATGAATAATAGTGGGAGTATCATAAGAGACTTGAACACTAAAAAATGTTTCCACATTAAAAGAGTAAGGTTCAGAAAAAGGGTAATCATAATCATGACAAGATTTGTAAATATAATCATCACTACTTTTTATAGCATAAGTTTCATCACAATAATCATCATAAGTAGCAACTTCATTCTCATCATAATCGATTGAAACCTCTCCCAAGATAGTGGAATCACTAAATAAAGTTGACACTCTTCCAAATCCACTTTCATATTCATCACAATGAAATTCATCATCCTCCAAAATAGTGGGATCACTACTTCCTAAAGTTGACTCTCTTCCGAACCCACTTTCATCAATATAATCATCATAGGTAGGAGGCATGCTATCATCATAACAACTTTGCATATCAAAACTTGGGATGCTAAAAATATCATCTTCATTAAACATAGCATCCCCAAGCTTGGGACAAACATTAATTCCAGCAAATATATTCTCAAATATTTCATCCTAGTCAAACATAGCTTCCCCAAGCTTGGGCCCTTTCATATCATAAGCATAATCACTCTCATCATTAAAAATATTGATAGCACCAATAGTATAGCAATTATCATCATCACAATGAGCAGTAGGAGCAACATCATTTGGGAGGGATACATTTTTACCTTTGTTGCTCCTTCTTTTGTTTTTCTTCTTCACATTATGTGTAGGTTCAACCTTCCTCTTTGAGCTCCTTATTGATGAGATTGGTTGAATAGAAAGCTCCTCCTCGTTACCTGATTCATCATAAGAAATAATAGGAGGAGATTGGGAAGTCTCTTCCCTTTCATTAGTATTCTCATCATCCTCTATTTGTTTTCTTTTCTTTATGTAATTGGCAATATAAGGATTTTCATTGCAATTCACCGCACAATACATATAAATTTCTTCTAGATAAAAACCAAGAAGTTTGTCACGGGAAAATTCTGGAAGATAATTAGTTAAACGTTTCATTTCTTCGCAACCCATAAGCAAGCTAAGCTCATTATAATGTGCAAGGGAAATCAACTCATCACAATTTTTGGACACGATTAGATCATGAAACAATTTGCATCGGATAGCTAAATGACAACTTTCATTGCAAAGTCCACAAGTACGGCCAAGAAAATTTAAATTTTCAGCACAAACATCTAGCCTTTCTTGCAACAATTTAGTTTATAAGTTCTTATGCCTCTTGCAATAAATATCTTCTCTATTTGGTGTGTTCATGCAAACATGCACTCCACAAAAGTTTACATGCTCATAAGAGATATTTTCATCATAACTAGTGCAATCATCATTAGTATCATGGATATTCAAAGAATTCGTACTAACAACATTGCAATCATGCTCATCATTCAAAGATTTAGTGCCAAACAATTTAGAGATTTCTTCTTCTAGCACTTGAGCACAATTATCCTTTCCATCATACTCACGAAAGATATTAAAAAGGTGAAGCGTATGAGACAAACTTAACTCCAATTTTTTGTAGTTTTCTTTTATAGACTAACTAGTGCTAAAACAATCAACAAAAAGATTCGATTGCAAGATCTAAAGATATACCTTCAAGCACTAACCTCCCCGGTAACGGCGCCAGAAAAGAGCTTGATGTCTACTACACAACCTTCTTCTTGTAGACGTTGTTGGGCCTGCAAGTGCACAAGTTTGTAGGACAGTAGCAAATTTCCCTCAAGTGGATGATCTAAGGTTTATCAATCCGTAGGAGGCGTAGGATCAAGATGGTCTCTCTCAACCAACCCTGCAACCAAATAACAAAAAGTCTCTTGTGTCCCCAACACACCCAATACAATGGTAAATTGTATAGGTGCACTAGTTCGGTGAAGATATGGTGATACAAGTGCAAAATAGATAGTAGATATAGGTTTTTGTAATCTGAAAATATAAAAACAGCAAGGTAGCTAATGATAAAAGTGAGCGTAAATGGTATTGCAATGATAGGAAACAAGGCCTAGGGTTCATACTTTCACTAGTGCAAGTTCTCTCAACAATAATAACATAGATAGATCATATAACAAGCCCTCAACATGCAACAAACAGTCATTGCAAAGCCACTAATAGCGGAGAACAAACATAGATATTATGGTAGGGTACGAAACCACCTCAAAGCTATTCTTTCGGATCGATCTATAAAAGAGTTCGTACTAGAATAACACCTTAATATACAAATCAACCAAAACCCTAATGTCACCTAGATACTCCATTGTCACCTCAAGTATCTATGGGCATGATTATATGATATGCATCACACAATCTCAGATTCATCCAACCAACACAAAGTACTTCAAAGAGTGCCCCAAAGTTTCTGCCGGAGAGTCAAGAACGTGTGCCAACCCCTATGCATAGGTTCCCAATGTCACGAAAACCGCAAGTTGATCACCAAAACATACATCAAGTGGCACATGATATCCCATTGTCACCACAGATAATCACGGCAAGACATACATCAAGTGTTCTCATAAAAGACTCAATCCGATAAGATGACTTCAAAGGGGAAACTCAATTCATCACAAGAGAGTAGAGGGGGAGAAACATCATAAGATCC
Source organism: Triticum dicoccoides (assembly GCF_002162155.2). Taxonomy (NCBI): domain Eukaryota; kingdom Viridiplantae; phylum Streptophyta; class Magnoliopsida; order Poales; family Poaceae; genus Triticum; species Triticum dicoccoides. Next base: position 460,620,742 of record NC_041391.1, read on the forward strand.
AACTACAATAGCAAAGCTCGGGATACATCAAGATCGTATCACCTCAAGAACACGAGAGAGAGAGAGAGATCAAACACATAGCTACTGGTACATACCCTCAGCCCCGAGGGTGAACTACTCCCTCCTCGTCATGGATAGCGCCAAGATGATGAAGATGGCCACCGGTGATGGGACCCCCCTCCGGCAGGGCACCAAAACAGGCTCCCGAGAGGTTTTTGGTGGCTACAGAGGCTTGCGGCGGCGGAACTCCCGATCTATCTTCTGTTCTAGAAGTTTTAGGCTACAAGAGTATATATGGGTGGAGGGGGTATGTCGGTGGAGCTACAGGGGCCCCACGAGGTAGGAGGGCGCGCTCGGGGGGGGGCACCCCCTTGGGCAGCCCATATCTCCCCTGACGTGCACTCCAAGTTCCCTGGGTTGCTTTCCTTCCAAAAATAACTTCTCCAGTTGATTTCGTTCTGTTTTGACTCCGTCTGATATTCCTTTTCCTTGAAACACTGAAATAGGCATAAAACAGCAAATCTGGGCTGGGCCTCTGGTTAATATGGGTTAGTCCTAAAAATAATATAAAAGTGGATAATAAAGCCCAATATTGCCTAAAACAGTAGATAAAGTAGCATGGAGCAATCAAAAGTTATAGATACATTGGAGACGTATCAGCAAGCCTGAGGGATTCCCGCTGTAGGGTGTTGCAATATGTTCTTGATTCGCTTATAGTGGGTTTCTTGAGTGACAGAAGCATAAACCCGAGTAAGGGGATTGTGGCGTATGGGATAAAGGGGACTTGATGCTTTAATGCTATGGTTGGGTTTTACCTTAATGAACTTTAGTAGTTGAGGATGCTTGCTAGAGTTCCAATCACAAGTGCATATGATCCAAGAAGAGAAAGTATGTTAGCTTATCCCTCTCCCTCAAATAAAATTGCAATAGTGATTACTGGTCTAGTTATCGATTGCCTAGGGACCAATAACTTTCTCGTGACAAAAAGCTCTTTATTAAAACTAACTTAGTTGTGTCTTCATCTAAACAGCCCCTACTTTTTATTTACGTGCTCTTTATTATCTTGCAAACCTATCCAACAACACCTACAAAGTACTTCTAGTTTCATACTTGTTCTTGGTAAAGTGTGCATAGAGTTGTATCGGTGGTCGACAGAACTTGAGGCAATATTTGTACTACCTTTAGCTCCTCTTTGGGTTCGACACTCTTACTTATCGAAAGAGGCTACAACTGATCCCCTACACTTGTGGGTTATCAAGAGAACCCTGCACACATTGTTTGGGGCCGTGATGGAAACCTCGGCCGGACTCCCTTGCAGATAGAACAGGAATAGGCGATAAACCTGGACTAGAGTCTTGTGTGGTTAGTCAGGTCGTGGCCGATACCCTCGCCAGGCTTCCGCTTGAAGGTTGCTGAGATACATGACGTGTACATGGTGGTAAGTGGTGAGAGCGTGTGTGAAGAAGTACACCCCTGCAGGGTTAACATGATTTATTCGAATAGCCGGGTCCGCGGTTATGAACTTCCTGCATGCTTACGTGGTACATAGACAACTTGAAGTGGATACTCTAAAATGCTCAAGACAAGTGTGAGCTCTATGGATGGACTTCTTGTAGGGAGACGGGGATGAATCCATAGTAGTGTATTGTGTGGTGATTAGTGGACTCGTGCGCGTTGTCTCACCTCAAAGAAGTTTCTCGTAGTCGTAGAATAGGATAGCCACTGAGTCAAAGATGGCTTGCTGCAACTAAACCCCACATTACCTTCTTGATACAAATGGATGTATGATAGGATCTAATGTAAGTCTTGCTGAGTACCTTTGTACTCACATTGCTTTATTTATGTTTTTGCAGCGGAGACTTCGGTCTTACTAATTTCCGTGGCCTTCGACAAGTAGCTTGTACCTCAGCTACGATCTTGATCGGATGTTGTAGATAGTCAGGCTCCTCAACCTTTTTCATTTGTAGATGTCTGTACTCAGACATGTAATGCTTCCACTTGTTGCTTGTATGCTCTGAATGTTGGTTCATGTGACCCCTGTTTGTGATAAATGCTATGATGGCTCTTCTGAACCTTTATCTATATGAGTTGTTGAGTTATGTTGTGATGCCATTTTGTACAGCACATACTTGCATGTTATGCGTACGTGTAATGTGTATTGCTATGTGTGGGATCTGACAACCTAGTTGTTTATTCTTGGTGGCCTCTCTTATGGCGAAATGTCTCCCAGTGCTTGCACTGAGCCATGGTAGCTCGCTACTGCTCCGGACCACTTAGGCTGGCCGGCATGTGTCATTCTTCATTCCTGTGTCTGTCCCTACGGGGAAATGTCATGCGGTGTCTACCGGAGTCTTATTAGCCTACTATAGCCCGGATTCTCCGGAGTCCTGTAGCCCAGCTGCTACAGCCCGGATTCACTTGCTGATGACCTACACGTTCGTTGCTAGGTAATGTATGCCTGTCCGTGCAAGTTAGTGCCACTTTGGGTTTACGACTTGTCATGTCGGCTTGGGTTCTTTGTCATATGGATGCTAGTGACACTATCATATTCATGAGCCAAAAGGCGCAAACGGTCCGGGGCCAGGTAAGGTGGCACCTATGGGAATACCGTGCATGAGGCTGCAAACCGATATGATGTGTTACATGCTAGGTCGGTGAGGGAGTCCTGGATTAAGGGGTCCTCGGACAGCCGGACTATATACTTTGGCCGGACTGTTGGACTATGAAGATGCAAGATTCAAGACTTCGTCCCGTGTCCGGATGGGACTCTCCTTTGCATGGAAGGCAAGCTTCGATATTCAGATATGTAGATTTCCTTATCTGTAACCGACTATGTGTAACCCTAGCCTTCTCCGGTGTATATATAAACCGGAGGGTTTAGTCCGTAGGACAAAAACAATCATAATCATGGGCTAGCTTCTAGGGTTTAGCCTCTACGATCTCATGGTAGATCAACTCATGTAATACTCATATCATCAAGATCAATCAAGCAAGAAGTAGGGTATTATCTCCATCGAGAGGGCCTGAACCTGGGTAAAACATCATGTCCCCTGCCTCCTATTACCATTAGCCTTAGACACACAGTTCGGGACCCCCTACCCGATATCCGTCGGTTTTGACACCGACATTGGTGCTTTCATTGAGAGTTCCACGGTGTCGTCGATGTAAGGCTTGATGGCTCCTTCGATCATCTTCAATCCGGAGCAGATCGTGCCTTCCGAGGGCGGGTGGATGGACCCCGCCACGGAAGCCGCACACTCATCGGTGTTGGAGCCGAACACTGATTCCACCTCCTGTGAAAGTGGTGTCATCGGACCCTCGGACTTGTCTCTGGCCAGAGGATCCGAACCGCGTGTGTTTGTGCCTATCGAATCTGATTGGGCACCAGTCATGGATTTCACCACTGTGGATATTTTTCAGCACTCGCCCTTGGGTGATGTGCTAAACTCATTAAGGTCTCTTTCCTTGTCAGGAGATTCTTGGCCGAACTATGTCCGGCTCGTGTGGGGAGCGGACGACAAAGAAATTCGTCCCCCACCCACCACCCACTTTATAGCCATTGTTGATGACTTAACCGACTTGCTTGAATTCGACTCCGAAGACATCGACGCTATGGACGACGATGCAGGAGAAGAACAGGAACCACCGCCTATAGGGCGATGGACCGCCACCTCATCATATAATACTTATATGGTGGACACCCCTAAAGAAAACAATGGCGATGAGGCAATGAAAGATAACCCCTTGGGGAAGCAATCTAGACACCGGCATCATCGGCGCTGCTCCAAGCCCCGCATAGAAAAAATAGTGATGCCGACACAAGAGATAACAATCTGGATGGTGCCGAAGACAAAGACAATCCTGCCCAGCCAGGCTTCGAGCAAGCCGAGCAAGAGGATGGGCAAGCTAGCCCTAAAGAACAGGCAAGTGATGGACAATCAGAGGACAATAATTACGTGGCTCTCTCCGAAGACGAAGTGAGATTTGGCGATGAATAATTCATCATGCCTGAGGATCCCGTCGAGTAGGAGCGCTTCAAATGCCAGCTTATAGCCACTGCAAAAAGGCTGAAGAAAAAATAGCAACAGCTTCAAGCAGATCAAGATCTGCTAACTGACAGATGGACCAAAGTCCTGACTGCCGAGGAATACAGACTCGAGCGCCCTAGCAAAAGCTACCCAAAGCGTAGGCTGTTACCTCAACTCGAGGAGGAGGCTTTAAAGCCCACGCTACTAGCGCATGATGCGGCTGACCGGCCACCCCGTGGCCGCGACGAAACGGCTTACCAGCCCGAAGTCCAGACCGCACCCCGTGGCCAATCAAACAATAACACTAAGACCGGGGCTACACGAAGGACCTGCGAGATGTATTGGAAAACAAAGCAGGACAGTCAAGATCGATCTACGGATCACAGGGGCACGCCATAAGACGTGTCGATGACCGTCACGCCGGATACAATAAACCGAAGTCCGGCCAGGCCGAATACAATAGACCAGATTCATTTGAAACACATGGGGATGTAGCCTGGCACAAAGGCACTGCACACCCCCTATGCTTTACTGATGAAGTTATGGATCACAAATTCCCAAAAGGGTTTCAACCCATAGACATCGAATCATGTGATGGCACAATAGACCCCGCGGTATGGATCGAAGATTTTCTTCTCCACATCCACATGGCCCGCGGCGATGACTTACATGCCATAAAGTACCTACCACTTGAGCTCAAAGAACCAGCTAGGCATTGGCTGAATAGCCTGCCAGCAAGCTCCATTGGCAGTTGGGAGGATCTGGAAGACGCGTTCCTCGATAACTTCCAAGGCACTTACGTGCGACCACCGGATGCTGATGACTTAAGTCACATAACCCAGCAACCCGGAGAGTCAGCCAGGAAATTCTGGACTCGGTTCCTAACTAAAAAGAACCAAATTGTCGACTGTCCGGATGCTGAAGCCTTAGCAGCCTTCAAGCACAACATCCGCGACGAATGGCTCGCCCGACATCTCGGTCAAGAGAAGCCAAAGTCCGTCATGGCCCATGGTCCTCTTGTCCGATCACTTTCGATCGCAGGGACCATCCTACCAGTATCCCTCATGATGGTTCGGCTGCATTGGTCCTTGATCCCATCATCGACGGATTCCATCTCACACGAGTCCTCATGGATGGTGGCAGCAGCCTTAACCTGCTCTATCAGGATACAATGCACAAAATGGGCATCGACACCTCAAGGATCAAGCCCACAAAAACAACCTTCAAGGGTGTCATACCCGGTGTGGAGGCCTGTTGTACGGGCTCAATGACATTGGAGTGGTCTTCGGATCTCCGAACAATTTCAAAATGTCAGGACCTCGTGGGGTTATCACAGTTAATGGAAACATAGAGCACTCGCTTCATACATTGGAGCACACCGCAGCCCTCGCGGCGGAAGTACAAAATAGCCTTCTTAGGCAAACAGCCAATTTGGCGATAAAGAACCCGGAGACCGTCAAGCGAGTCCGGAGTACTCCACAACAGGATCGTCCGGCACGCCCAGAGCTCGACTAGAAATTCAGCCTCCGCCCTACTCCCAGACAAGCAGCGACATTCGCGCCGCGCATACGCAACTATGCACTTACAATACCCTGGGCATAGGCGGAGGCATGGCCATGACACAGTCCACAATGCGGTTCGACCGCCCCAGGACACATGCATTTTTGCACCCCTTTTTTTCAGGTCCCTATCTTAAGGAGGCTCTTCCGAACGACCGGCTATCGGACACATAGCGGGACGGACACACCAGGAGGACAAGAAGCTTTGCCGTATGAGGGAATCCTCAGGTGGTCTCTGATAACGATCGTTATACCTATTTTACATACCCGCATACCGCCCGCTCCTAGTTAGGATGTGTCAAACAGTCCTATTCTGCTTATCGCACTACTTGCATATGTACGCTTCGACGTATCATTTGAATAACAAGGGAAAATAGTATACAGCGTTAGCTTGCTATTACGTTTATTTACCCCTTTTTTCTTTACTGCTTATTTATTATACTCGTGAATTTTGGCACGACTAGTTTGCCAAGGGCTTCAGTACCCCATAACCTGGCAAGACAAGTCCGAACACTTTCGACAATGTGACACCCCGCACTTATAGCACTATATGCATCAGCTCCAAATAATGTCTTGGGTCAATAGTTGGGTTTGCCCGCCTCCCATGTTTTGGTACCTTATATTCCGCTATATCGGCTAAGGTAGCGCAGGGAGAACTACTGCGATTGTGTCCCGGTTCTTCCAGACGAGCACCTCAGTAGAGAAAGCCGAAAACTGACTGTCATGATAAGGCGAGAGCTGGTCGCTGTTCGAGAGGTCTCAAATCCTTAAAGATTTTTTCCGCTTCAGGCAAGGAATCGGCCTCGTCCGATTTAGGCGTGTATAGCGCCCTGAGTCTGGCTTTCTGGATACTAGGGGCTTTGCCAAAATTTAAAATTGTAGACTTCTATGGCTAAGTGAGGGCGACAAAGCTGTATAGTCTGATTGCCTCGTTCGTGGCGCTAAACACCTACTTCAAAGGACCAAAAACTTGGATAAAGAGTGTTTATACTTATCCCGAACACCCCAGTACTAGTTACATGGGGGCGGAAGCCGACGACTAGCCAACTCAAGATTTTTTAAATGGCCGCACAGAAGGTAATATTTTAAATTAACAAGCGCTACATAGTGCACATGAATTGGTTTTCATAATACATGATGACATGATTACATTCATTCAAATATCACATCCTTCATACATTCATCCGCCACAAGGCGGGCACCCTTAATGACATTGTCATAGTACTGTTTGTTGTGGCGATGCTCCTTGCCCTTCGGCGGCCCCTCTGTCTCCAGCTTCTCGGTGTCCATCTTCCCCCAGTGCACCTTCGCATGGGCCAAGGCCCTGCGTGCACCCTCAATACAGACAGACCGCTTAACAACTTCAAGTCGCAGACATGCATTCACCATCCGTTTGACAAAGCCGAAGTAGCTGCTGGGCAGGGGCTTGCCAGGCCATAGCCGGACTATGAAGTCCTTCATGGCCAGTTCGGCCACCTTGTGAAGTTCGACCAGTTGCCTTAGTTGGTCGCTCAAGGGCATCGGATGTTCGGCCCCAATATACTGGGACCAAAACAGCTTCCCCGTTGAGCTCCCCTCCTCAGCCTGGTAGAACTCGGCGGCATCAGAGATGCTGTGTGGCAGATCTGCGAATGCTCCTGGAGAGCTCCGAATTCGGGTAAGTAAAAGGAAAGTCTCTTCACATGCTTGCTTTGCATAATGAAAGCCTTACCCGCAGCTATCTTCTTGACCGCCTCAATTTCCTGGAGGGCCATCTGGGCTTCGGCCTTGGCATCTAGTGCGCTCTGACGGGTCTTCGCAAGCTCCGACTCTTGTGTCTTGGAGTCACGCTCCAAGGATTCGAATTTTTTGACGAAGTCCTGAAGCTCTTGCTGGACCTCATCAACTCGCGCCTCTTGTTTTTCGCGCTCAGTGCGCTCCTTGGCCGCTTTGTTTTTGGCCTCGGACAGTGCCTTCTTAAGGGCTGCCACTTTGGTCGTGGCCCCTAGCAAAATTTATCATGCTTCTATTAGCACCAATGATTTTTTCCTTTATATAACATTCAGACGAGGGCGGCGGCCAGCAGCGACGCTTGCTTATTCACATAGACATAAATATGATTAGACTCCTAGGAATAATATTTGATCCTCTGTTTGGCTTCTCTTCCCGAACACCAAACAGAGCACGAGGGGCTACTGTCTACACCATCATACTTTATCATAATTCAAATTACTTACCTCAAAGCCTGTCAGGAGGCTGCCGCAGGCTTCAGTCAATTCGCTTTTGGCGGACTGAACCTTCGCAATCACCATACTCATAAGAGTACGGTGTCCTCCATCAAGGGAAGCGCTTTGAAGAGCTTCCACCAAGTTATCCGATGCCTCTGGATGGACAGAGGTCATCGGCACAGACGGCTCGCCCCCCTTGGCGGGTTGCTCCTGCCTGAATCCGGAACCACTGGATATTCTAGCGCAGTATCTGGTTGGGGGCCAAGCCTGCTGCGGCCCCCCTCATCCGAATCCATGGGGATCTTTCCCCCCATGAGCCCGGCATCGGGAGTCTTGCCTTGAGGCGTCTCCAGGACTACCTCCTCCTGGCCCGGTATCCTCTGAGATAACACCTCAGTGTCATCCGCGGGCCGGGGTGTGGAAGCTATCGGGAGCGAATGGCTATTCATCCCCGACGAGCTCAAGGACCCATCCGAGGAGGGCAAGTCGATGTGGGCTTTGGGAGGACTGCACAAGCAAATCTTGACATAGTAAGTAAAGCTAAGAACATGCAAAAGGTATTATGGCATCGGATACTTACGACTTCGCCAGGGGCTTGGCCCTGGGTAGCCACTCCTCCTCGCTGTAGGCGGCGGTTATGGAGTGGTCCGGAGGGAGGATCCTTCCCTTCTTGGACCCTTCGGCCTCCCCGAAAGGGGCGGCCTTCCTTTTCTTCTCCCCTCGGTTTGGGGGAGAGGGTTTTCCTCCTCCTCCTCCTCATTGTCGTTGGAGCAGTGCGCCTTGGTGTCTTCGGATGATGAGTCTGGCAACACCTTGTGCCGAAGACTTTTCCTGGTCCCTGTGGCCTTCTTCCTGGCCTTCTTCTCCAGCACCTCATAGGGCGCCAGAACCAGCATCTCCGTCAGGAGAGAGGTTGCTGGATCTTCAGCCAACGGAGCCGGACAGTCGATCCACTCCACCGTCGCCACATATTCCTGTTAGATCAGTACGGTGGCTTAAGTTCCTCCCACGAATATACTGAGTAAAGGCACATCTTACAAAATGAAGAATGCTTACCGCATTGGCATGGCGCTTGGCGCTGAGTACACGGTCCTCGGAAGTGGGAGGAGGGACTTCGCTGGTCTTGAACAACACCTTCGAGACGTCTTTGTGCGTCGTGTCGAAGAGCCCTTGCAGTGTCTGGTGTTGGGCCACATCGAACCCCCACAGGTTGAATGCCCGTCTTTGACACGGGAGAATCCGGCGAAATAGCATGACCTATACCATGTTGACAAGCTTGATATTCTTGGTTATCATGTTCTTGAGGCAATTTTGGAGTCCGCTCAGCTCCGCGGATGCGCCCCAGGCTAGGCCCTTCTTCTTCCAGGAGGTAAGCCGCATGGGGATGCTGGATCAGAATTCATGGTCCGCCACCCAGTTGGCGTCGCGCGGCTCGGTGATGTAGAACCACCCCGATTGCCACCCCTTCACGATCTCCATGAAGGAGCCTCCGAGCCAGGTGACGCTGGGCATCCTGCCCACCATGGCGCCTCCACACTCCGCCTGCTGGCTGACCACTATCTCCGGCTTCACGTTGAAGATCTTTAGCCACAGGCCGAAGTGGGGCCTGATGCGGAGAAAAGCCTCGCACAGGACGATAAACGCCGAGATGTTGAGGATGAAGTTAGGGGCCAAATCATGAAAATCTAGCCCGTAATAGAACATGAGCCCGCGGAAAAATGGGTGGAGGGGGAATCCCAGTCCGCGGACGAAGTGGGCGAGGAACACGACCCTCTCATGGGGTCCCGGAGTCGAAAAGATCTGCCCTCCGTCTGGGAGCCAGTGCACAATATCTGCGGCCAAGTATCCGGCCGCCCGGAGCTTCGTAATGTCCTCCTCCTTGACGGAGGAGGCCATCCACTTGCCTCCCGCTCCGGACATATTTGGCTGTGCGGAGAAGGTGAGAACTGGGCGCTGGATCTCGGGCGTGCGAGAATGGATGAGCGAAGAAGGAAGGATCCGTGGGTGAAAGAGGAGAATCCTTATCTCTTTATAAAGGCGGTAGAAACTGTGCGCCTCCCCACTTGCCAGTTAAAATCGCTTATTTCCCAAGCGCCACGGTTGATGGCACGGTTGGGTTACGCGTACCCGTATTGATGATAAACCCGTGATAAGGGGACATGATCTCTGCTTCGACAAGACGTGTCAAGGAAACCGCCTCGTATTACATGCAGTAGATGGTTGTGAAAAACGGTTCGAATAATGACCAAACCATGGCGTGATGTCATGCTATAAAAAGTTGTCAGCAGATTGGATTTGTGGAATATTATACTCTCTACGGTGGAATGTGGAATTTGTTTTGCAGAGCCGGACACGATCCTTGTGTTCTAATTCTTCTATGGAGTAATTGGAGAAGGAACCCGCCTTGCAATGTCGAAGACAATTTGTGCGCCGGACTCATTGTCATTGAAGCCTGGTTCAGGGGCTACTGAGGGAGACCTGGATTACGGGGTCCTCGGACAGCCGGACTATATACTTTGGCCAGACTGTTGGACTATGAAGATGCAAGATTGAAGACTTCGTCCCATGTCCGGATGGGACTCTCCTTTGCGTGGAAGCCAAGCTTGGATATTCGGATATGTAGATTTCCTTCTCTATAACCGTCTCTGTGTAACCCTAGCCTCCTTCGGTGTCTATATAAACCGGAGGGTTTAGTCTGTAGGACAAAAACAATCATAATCATGTGCTAGCTTCTAGGGTTTAGCCTCTACGATCTTGTGGTAGATCAACTCTTGTAGTACTCATATCATCAAGATCAATCAAGCAGGAAGTAGGGTAATACCTCCATCGAGAGGGCCTGAACCTGGGTAAAACATCGTGTCCCCGGCCTCGTGTTACCATTAGCTTTAGATGCATAGTTCGGGACCCCCTACCCGAGATCCGCCGGTTTTGACACCAACAGTCGGTGTGACTTAGGATCAGGGTCCTGACAGTCGGCCTCTTTCTCTTAGGTGTGTCCACCATGTATATATCGTATGATCATGTAGCCGTCCACCACCCTATGGGTGGTTGTTTCTGTGGTTGCTCTTCTCCGGCATCGCCGTCCATACCGTCGATGTCTTCGGAGCCGTAATCGAGAGTGTCGGTCAAGTCTTCGACAGTGTCTATGTAGTGGGTGGTGGGTGGGAAGCGAAATTCTTCATCATCAGCTTCCAACTCAAGCCGGATATAGTTCGGCTGAGAGCCCCAGATAAGGAGAGGACTTTTAATAAGTGGAGAACATCGCCAAAAGGTGAGTGCCGGAAGATGTCCACAGAGCTGAACTCAAAGATCGGCACCCGATCAGATTCGATGGGCGTGGATGCACGCGGTTCGGAACCCATGGCCGAAGATGAATCCGAGGTTCCGATAGCACATGACCCACTCGAGGCTAGATCCGCGTGCGGCTCTATCGCTGCTAGGTCCACGGTTTCCGTGGAGGGGTTAAGCTTCCCGTCCTCGGACGACGCAATCTGCTCTGGATCTAGGGCCAGAGCCGTTGTAGGTATTGTCCCTTGAGCACTGTCCGATGACAGATTTAGGTCATGTTCATCATGGTAACAGGGAGCGGCAATTTCAAGCCCAATATGCGACCCTATCCAAAAGGAACTCGAAGGTCCCACCAAGGATAGACCCGCATATTGAAACGCTTTTGCAAGGTGGATATCATTACATCAACATTACATAATAGATGGGGAAACATACAAAAGGCATACAATGCCACACGAATACAACATCATCTTACATAAGAGCACCATCCGGCTATGGATGAAACACAAACAGAAACTCAAACGGCATCCACCCTGCTAGCCTAGGCTGCCGACCTGGAACCTATCCCCTGATCGAAGAAGAAGCAGAAGAAGAACTCCAAAACAAGTAAACATCGCTCTCGCGTGATGATCATCGCATAACCTGTACCTGCAACTGTTGTTGTAGTAATCTGTGAGCCACGAGGACTCAGCAATCCCATTACCATGGGTATCAAGACTAGCAAAGCTTAATGGGAAAGGAAGGGGTAAAGTGGTGAGGTTGCAGTAGCGACTAAGCACATATGGTGGCTAACATACGCAAATAAGAGCGAGAATAGAAGCAAAGGAACGGTCGTGAAGCTAGCAATGATCAAGAAGTGATCCTAAACTCCTACTTACGGCAAACATAACCCAAAGACCGTGTTCACTTCCCGGACTCTGCCGAGAAGAGACCATCACAGCTACACACGAAGTTGATGCGTTTTAATTCGAATCAGGTGTCAAGTTATCTACAACTGGACATTAACAAATTCCCATCTGCCACATAACCGCGGGCACGGCTTTCGAAAGATTATACCCTGCAGGGATGTCCCAACTTAGCCCAGGATAAGCTCTCCCAATCAACGAAGGATATACCTTCTCCCAGGAAGACTCGATCGGTCTCGGAATCCCGGTTTACAAGACATTTCGACAATGGTAAAACAAGACCAGCAAGACCGCCTGATGCGCCGACAATCCCGATAGGAGCTGCACATATCTCGTTCTCAGGGAAACACCGGATAAGTTAAGCGTACAGGTACCGACGTAACCCAAGTTGCCAAGGGATGGTCCCGCACGGTGCTCTAGTTTTGACCAACACTTAGACAAGCATTGGCCCGGGGGGGCTAAAATAAAGATGACCCTTGGGTTAATTACTCCCAAGGGAAAAGTAGGTGGTGGTGAGGCAAATGGTAAAACCAAGGTTGGGCCTTGCTGGAGGAGTTTTATTCAAAGCGAACTGTCAAGGGGGTCCCATAAATCACCCAACCGCGTAAGGAACGCAAAATCCGTGAACATTACACCGGTATGGTGGAAACTAGGGCGGCAAGAGTGGAACAAAACACCAGGCATAAGGCCGAGCCTTCCACCCTTTACCAAGTATATAGATGCATTAATTAAATAAGAGATATTGTGATATCCCAACATAATCTTGTCCACCATGGAGCAAATCTTGAACTTCACCTGCAACTAACAAGTGATTTGCTAGGAAGGGTGTCAAAGGTTAGAGGCTGATGGCAATTTGGGGAGGCTTGAAGAACAAGTGATAGGAAGCGCAGCATAGCGATAGAACGAAGCAACTAGCATAGCAATGATAGTAGTGAGATCTAGGGTGACGGTCATCTTGCCTGAAATCCCGCTAGGAAGAAGAACGAGTCCATGAAGAAGATTAATCCACGAAGACGAACCAAGCATAGACGAAGGAATCCTCACGATCGCAACGAAACGGGAACTATCAAGAAGAAGCACACAACATGGTAAACACACCACACATAGACAACACATGATGCACAACCAAGCATGATGCATAACAAAGCTAGATGAGGCTACTCATGGCAAGAGAGGATGCAAACAAGAACAACACATCAAAGCAAGTTTAAATGAGGCCGGGAACAACATATACAATTCCGGTAAGTCCTCATATGCAAATTTAGAAGTTGGTCCAGAACTGAATAAACCTTATGTTCAAGTTGTTAAACAGCAAGTTAAGATGCACCAAGATGATCTACACGAGATTCTAGTCAAGTTACATATAAAGTTCAATTAGTTCGGAGCTACGGCCTAGAAGATATGAGCAAAACAAGTTAAACATGGCATTGATGCAAAATGCATACAAACATCAAGAAAACACCTCAAAACAAGGATGCAACAAGATAATATGAAACTACATGCAAAATCAAGCAAGTTTCATATAGAGCACACTCAACACGGAGAAATGGTTCAACACACGCACATTAAACAAGTTATAATAACAATATGTCCAAAACATCAACTAAGCATATTGCAAGCATCAAAACAATACGCTACAACATCTCAACGTAATAGCAAAAGGCATGGGCATGAAGTACAGGTAAAGCATGACAAAACATGAACATTGGCCTATCTCCAGAAACAACTAGAACATGCTCAAAATGACATGGCAAGATTGCAAATAATAACAGTTTCAGACTTTGTAGAAATAACATCAGGTTGCAATGTTTAGAGCTATCAAACAACATGCTACAGGAACTTAACATGGCAAGCAAAGGCATGGCATGAATCTACTAAACTCATAGAACAAATGTCCCTTACTGACCATGAGACAAAAGGGCACATAAAATATGATGGTACCCATGTAAACATGGCAACTTATATGACAGATTCAAACATGGCAAAAACAGCAATAACTAGGCATGTTGGTGAGCTTGAACCACTCACCACAGAGCATTACATGGCATGGAAAGGAAACCAACAATAATAAGACATGTTTATGAAGCTAAGCATGGCAAGATCAAGTTCATAGCGTACATGGATCACGAGCAAAGATCATGGCAAAACTGAACTTAATGTTAACAAGCTGACAGCAACATTATGTAGCAACTTTGGATCAAGATTACAACAAGCTACAGCAGGCTATAAATGCAACCAGGGGCACGGATGATAGATCATGACATGTATAACAAATCATCCTTAGTGAACATCTCCAGATTGTGCATAGAATGACTTGTAGCAGCAGATTTACATAGCAACAAAATATAACAGAATCAGCCTAGCAAAACAGCAACAGCAAGTACCCTACTTAACAAGCTCGATGCACTCAGCACACAACTCACAAAAATACATGGATTGCACCTCTATAAAGATGGCATGGCATAGTACAAAACACATGTAGAGGCCAACCTCATAGGATGCACACATCAAACATGGCAAAAATGACAAATCACCAAGTTATAACAATTTCAGCAGATTAACATCATATCGCACTCTTGCAACAATGATTCAGGCATAAAGATGAGCTCAAATGAACATGATGCAATAGAATGCAATGAAGTACTCGTCGAGACGAACAATTTGACATATTACACGCACGAAACAGAGCAGTATGCAAGGAGATATGATGCGATGAACATGGCAACATTATGCAACAAAATTACAGGACTTGGACGAAATATCACCTCCGGATCTGAGTTAACCTGGGCACGGACGTCGAGGCAGGGTCGGATCTCGTCGGAGAGCTCGCCGGAGTGGAGGGGAGGTGGCCGGCGTCGAGGGGAAGCACCGGGGAGGTCGCGGCCGGCCGGACTGGGCGGAGGAGGCCGGGGGGTGGCGCCGGTGGCCGGAGCAAAGGCGAAGGGGGCGCCGAGGTTCGGGATCGCGGGCGTGGGGTGCCAGGGCTCTGGCGAGGGGCGCCAGATTCGGTGGTTGCGGCAGGGAGGTGCGGGAGCGGCGCGGAGCTCCGGCAGGGCGGCGGAGCCAGCGGAGGCGGTCGGCGGCCGCGGCACGGAGCCGGGCGTCGCGCGGGACAGGCGCAGGAGGTCAGCGGCGGCATGCCGCGGCGGTCGCCGGCGAGGCGGCGCCGGTGAGCGAGCAGGAGGCGGCGGGGCGGAGCAGTTCCGACG
>NC_041391.1:460636274-460667946 GCF_002162155.2 Triticum dicoccoides
CGCGGGCCCGCGATGGGCTCCGCGGGCCGGCGGCGAAGTGTGCACGGGGGCGCCACGTGGAGGCCTTCGGTTGGCTGCGGGTGGCGGCGCGGACGCGTCCCGTCGTATCCGGACGTGTCCGGCGGCGGAGAGGGAGCGAGGCTAGGGTTTGGACCCGGGATTTCGGGGGAGAGGGCATATTTATAGATAGAGGGAGTTAGGAGAGTCCAAATGAGGTGCGGTTTTCGCCCACACAATCGTGATCGAACGACCGAGAGCATGGAGGGGGTTAGGATGGATTTTGGGCCACTTTGGATGGGTGTTGGGCTTCAACAAAAGAGGCTTTTAGGGTTACCTGGTTAACCGTTGGAGTATCAAACGACCTCCAAATGGCACGAAACTTGACAGGCGGTCTACCAGTGGTGTACCAAGGCCGCTTGGCAAACCTCGGGCCATTCCGAGAAAGTTTAACACCCGCTCACAACAAGAGACATAAGGGGGACGCCGGAGGACATAGGAGTGCCGGATTGCAAAACGGACAACGGGGAAAATGGTCGGATGCATGAGACGAACACGTATGCAAAATGAAATGCACATGATGACATGATAAAATGCAACACGCAAGCAAATGACATGGCAACGACGGCGAATAACTGGTAGACACCTGGCGCATCGAATCCGGGGCGTTACAGGCAATCATGGGCTCGAATCCGTCGAAGGTCAAGTCTCCGCGGACATCGGCCATGTAATTCAAGCTTCCAAATCTGACTTGACGGCCAGGGGCGTTGCTGTCGATCTGCTCCAGATGGCCAAGCGAGTTGGCCTGTAGTGCGAAGCCACCGAATACAAAGATCTGTCTGGGGAGGAAAATCTCCCCCTGGACTGTGTTGTTGTAGATGATTTGTGGAGCCATCAAACCTTTTTATGATGATGCAACGGAACTCTCAAGGAAAGCACCAATGTCGGTGTCAAAACCGGCGGATCTCGGGTAGGGGGTCCCGAGCTATGCGCCTAAGGCTAATGGTAACAGGAGGCGGCGGACACAATGTTTACCCAGGTCCGGGCCCTCTCTATGGAGGTAATACCCTACTTCCTGCTTGATTGGTCTTGATGAATATGAGTATTACAAGAGTTGATCTACCACGAGATCATAATGGCTAAACCCTAGAACTCTAGCCTATGAGATTATGATTGTTATGGCTAAACTCTAAAGACTAAAGCCTCCGGTTTAGATAGACACCGGAGGGGGCTAGGCTTATAAAAGTCGGTTACAGAGAAAGGAATCTACATATCCGAATAGCCAAGCTTGGCTTCCACGCCAAGTAGAGTCCCATCCAGACACGAAAAGAAGTCTTCATCTTGTATCTTCATAGCCCAACAGTCCAGCCAAAGTATATAGTCCGGCTGTCCGAGGACCCCTTAATCCAGGACTCCCTATGGACTACGGGCACCATTCCTCGTCACGTACTCTGGTGGCCAAGGTGTTCCACAACGGCTTCTACTGGCCCACCGTGCTCAACGATGCTGCAGAGTTGGTGCGCTCTTGTGAAGCATGCAAGTTCCACACCAGGCAGATCCACCAGCCCACGCTGGGCCTCCAGACAATCCCGCTCACATGGTCGTTCGCGGTCTGGGGGCTGGACATCTTGGGGCCGTTCCTCGAGCAGCGGGGGGCTACCGGTACCTCTACGTCGCCATCGACAAGTTCACCAAGTGGACGGAAGTAGAAACCGTGCGCACTATCCCAGCTGGATCGGGGGTCAAGTTCATCAAGGGAATCATGAGCCGGTTTGGGGTTCCCAACCGCATCATCACCGACAACAGCTCGCAGTTCACCGGCAACCTTTTCAAAACATACTGTGCTAACCTTGGGACGCAGATATGCTACACCTCAGTGGCACACCCACGGAGCAACGGCCAGGCCGAGCGGGCCAATGCAGAAGTCCTGAGGGGGCTCAAGACCAGGACCTTCAAGAAGAAGCTCGAGGCTTGCAGCAGGGGCTGGCTCGACGAGCTGCAAACCATGCTGTGGTCCATCCGCACCACCGCGACCAAGCCAACGGGAGAGACGCAGTTCTTCCTCGTCTACGGAGCAGAAGCGGTTCTCCCTCACGAGGTCAAGCATTGCTCTACGCAGGTCCTGTCATTCGACGAGGCACGCCAGGATGCGACGCAGGGGATGGATCTCGTGCTGGGGGAGGAACGCCGCCGACAAGCCTCGCTCTGGGCGGCAAGGTACCAGCAGGCGCTGCGGCAGTACCACTGTCGCAGCATCCGCTCTAGGACGTTAGAGGTGGGTGATCTCGCCCTGGGGCGGGTGCTCTCCAGGGAGGGGTTGCACAAGCTCTCTCCCTTGTGAGAGGGCCCATTTAGGATTGCCCGTGTCTCTAGGCCTGGCGCCGTGGGCCTGGAGACACAGGACGGGGTCCCCATCAAGAACGCCTGGAACATGCAACACCTCCGGAAGTTCTACCCTTGAAGAAAGGCTCCGGCCTATGAAGCAAGGCTCCGGCCTGTGAAGGTCTCTGCTCATGACACTCTCACGTAATAAGGAGTGGGGATGTACAAGCCCCAGAGTCTCCTGAGAGTCGCCCTGGGGCCTCATGGGGCTCCCTCCCACGTCTTAGTGGCAGCACTTAGCTCCACGCTGGTGAGAAGACTAGATTAGGTGCCATTTGCTTTTCGAAGTTGCTTGCAGTTGTTTAGTAACCTTTCAATGGATATGGTATTTTCGAACCCTGCTTCCTTGTGCTGTTTCCTTCTCCTAAGCTGTTTTTGGCCTAAGGGTGTGAGAGAGGTGGCAGTCAGCCGTCACTTCCTCTCGCGCGCCTCGCACGTGGGGCTAGGTAGGTATGTGCGCCTTGGGCCTGCTCTCACGCGCATGCATCACGCCAAACCCTGGTGCTTCGGCTTCATCCTCGTGAGGAGTCCTCGATCAAGCTCACGGGCTGTTGGCGTCCTGGATATGGGGGTATCTAGCCTTGCCTGCCTGCGGCTCACAACGTGGCACCATCGACGGCCTGGTACGGCCCAGCTTTAGCATCAACAACACAAGACCCTCGTGAGGGGCCAAGCCTTGCGAGGCGGATGATGCCAAGACCCCCGAGGGGATCGGCCTCCTCGGGCTGGCTCCCGAGGGGTGGAGTGTTCTATGCAAGGTTTACCTCATGAGGCTCAGCTAACGTGAGCCATGATGACCAAGGCCAGACGGGCGCCAGGCAGGTGCAGAGCGCAGCTTTCCTCCTTGGTGCAAAGGAGGTTAGCCATAGGCGCGGAGTCCCAAGGAATCAGCCAAATGTTTCCATTCTAGTGCAACAAGACCAAGAGCGCCAAGACGGCAGGACGGAGGTTATCGATGAGCCCACCGCAGCATCACAACTAGAGACTTTTCGCAGGCGAAGACTACTTTTTTCAGGATAAGCTGTACTACTTGTCCCCTTTCAAATCTAGCCGTTGTGGGATCCCTTCCCGCCAACATTTGGGAAGAGGACCAAGGCCATTATAAATAGGACTAGCCACCACCATAGACGCAAGACAAGTCGAACTAGCTCACACCACACTAGCTCCCTCGAGCTCAAGAACACCTCACCTCCTGAGGCCAGTTCATCCACTATACTAGTTCATCCTCAGCCCTCCGAGGCAATCCACCAAAACAATGGAGTAGGGTATTACACCGCGAGGTGGCCTGAACCAGGATAAACTGATGTGTCTGTTTGTCCCTTTGAGCTTGAGGCGCTAGGCTTAGGAGGATCGCGAGTAGGTTGAGATCTCCGCACGCACCCCATAGTTCAAACATCTCAAGGATTTGCGGATCCCTTAATCCGACATTTGGCACGCCAGGTAGGGGTGCGTCCGATTTTCTCTTCCGTCGATCGATCCATTGCCACTTCGACACCTCCATGGCCGATGCGCGCCAGGCTCGTGCCGAGTGTCGGGCCACAGTCGCCACCCGCGTTGCTCAGACGGTTCCGGCGGGTGATGGGTGTGCCTGTCATGCTCTGTCTCCGGTGGCCAATGCCGCCACGGGCCCTGCCGGCCACGAGCAGCAAGCTTCATCGCTGCACTCGTCGATTCGCCGGGATGGGCGCACCGCTACTCTGTCACTGACCCCAGCAGCTTCGTCATCCCATGTGCGTCGCGGTCAAGCGGATGCGCAGGCCGCTCTACTCATGGCACGGGAGCTCCTTAGCTACCGCTCGGTTGGTGACCTCTACGAGGAGTGGCTCGAGCGGATAGCTGCGCTCGTCAGCGTCGCGCATGGGGGTTCCGCCGAGCCGTCTCGCTCGCTGCATCAGCAACCACCTGCAGCGGGCGATGTGGCGCACGGGGCTCCTCCACCACCTCCGGCCCAGGGCGTCATCATTGAGCCAAGGCGTGTGGCGCCATGGCACGACCCGCCTCGCGCCACACCGGCTCGGGAAGATGTGAGCTCCCAGGTGGTGCAGCATCCCCAGGGAGAAGCATGCGTGCTTCCAGCACCCGAGCCCCAGGCCCGTTTACCGTCGCAGCAGGCGGCGGTGCACGTGCACCAAGACCAGTTTCCACCCCCTCGAAGACCTCCGATGGACATGGAAGGATGCCGCTCATTCACCCAGGAGCTCCGCAACATTGTTTGGCCAAGCAAGTTCAAGCGTGACCTGCCTCCATGCTATGACGGCACCGCCGACCCCGCCGAGTTCCTGCAGCTCTACGAGATGAGCATCAAGACGGCCAGCGGCGATGAGAAGATCATGGCAAACTGGTTCCCAATGGCCCTCAAGGATGGTGTGTGTTCTTGGCTCCTGAACCTACCCGAGGGGTCGGTTTCTTCCTAGGAGGAGATGTGCGGCCACTTCATCGCCAACTTCCTGGGCACTCGCGACCGTCCGTCGGCGGCAGGTGACCTACGTCGCATCAAGCAGCAACCTGGAGAGACCCTGCAGAAGTATATCCAGCGCTTCAACAATGTTCACCTCAAGATCCCCAAGGTGTCGGACGAGGCCATCATTTCAGCATTCACTGATGGCGTCCGCGGTTTCAACATGAAGGAGGAGCTCGCCATCCACGAGGATCTCTACACCGCTCTAAAGATGTTCAACATGGCGAACAAGTGCGATAGTTCTAAGGAGGGATGCCTCTCCCTCCTCGAGCTCCCCGATGCTGATCCAGAAAACAAGAAGACCAAGACCAAGGAGGTGAAGCGCAAGGGGCGGCCGTGCTTGCGGCCGAACTAGATACGAAGCGCGGCTACGACCACCCCGAGTCATCCAAGAGCAACCGGTTGTTCTGCATCTTCCACAATGTTCACAACCACAACACTAATGACTTCCAGGAGCTCAGGGCCCTCCGTGACGGGCGCCTTGGTCGATGCCTCGAGCGCAACGATCGAGGCTATGGTCGTGGAGGCGGTAGAGGTGGAGGGCGCTGGGCCGGACGTGACCATCGCCACGAGTGGCGCGACTAGCCTCATGAGGATCGCTGGCAGGGCCAGCCTCTCGAGGGCGCCTGGAGGGAGCAGCCTCGTGAGGAGCGCCCTTAGGGCAACACAACTCTGCCTCCTCTGCCTCCACCGCTAAGAAGGAACGAGGATCACCACCAGGACGAGGGGGCTGGGGGCTTCAAGGAGCCTCCAGCCATTTCCTGCATCTTGGGCGGCTCGCGGGCCCCTGCTTCCCACCGCATCTTCAAGCAGTTCGCGCGCGAGGTGAACGCGGCGCTCCCCAAACCCGAAGCAACTCGCCCTCTCAGGTGGTCAAAGTGCGCCATCACCTTCAACTCTTCAGACCAGCTCAAGGGCCCGGCTACCACTGGCGCACTCCCCATGCTCTGATCCCCCGTCATCAGCAACATGCTTGTCACCATGACTCTCGTCGATGGCGGAGCAGGGCTCAATGTTCTGTCTGTTCAGACATTCGACAGGCTCCAAGTGCCATAGAACCAACTTCACCAAACCAAGCCATTTTTAGGAGTGACCGATGGTTCTACAAACCCGATAGGGTAGGTCCGCCTCCCTGTCACCTTCGGCGAGCGCAACAACTACCACATTGAGCTTATTGACTGTGACGTTGCCGATATCCGCCTGCCCTGCAACGCCATCCTAGGGTACCCAGCACTGGCCAAGTTCCTGGCAGCGACGCACCACGGCTACAACGTCCTCAAGATGCTAGGAAGCAGCGACCACTACAAGAAATATGTCAACTTGTGACCACCACTATTGGTCACTAAAAGGTCATGGTTTTTCATTTGCGACCTTTTTTTGACCAAAAACAGAAGGTCAAAAGCTGGCGGTCGTAAACTGACTATAGCGACCTTTCTTCTGGAATGGTCGAAGACGTTTATGACCAAAATATGTCCACTGTGGCGTTTTGGTCACTAGCAACCTCCCCAGGCCACGTAGGCATCCAGCGTGGTAAGCTGATGTGGCACAAGATTCAGCCCAATCCAATTCGGTTTTCTACATGGGCCTAGCCCAAGAATTCGGCCTTTCTATATTTTTTTCATGTGATTTTTTTTTCAGCTTCATGGACCAAGCCCAACATTGCAGCCTTTTTATTTTTGGCCCATGGCCTTTTCGTCTCAACAGTTTCATTTTTTTTCTTTTTTTCTAAATTGGGTTCACTAGTTAGGTGGGTCCCCCATTGTCAGATTCTAGTACCGGGTCCAAGCCATCAGGGCAATATTCTTCATTTTTTTATTTCATGCAAATAAATACCTGGTATTTAAATTGGCACACAGAAACACACGAAATACTTCAAATATTATCAATCATCAAAGTGCTACATCATATAACACACATACAAATGTGATCAGCATCAAGTTTACAATCAGATAACACACATACAACCCAAGTGTATCAGCCCAAGTCTATCACATGAGTCTATCACAGGAGCCCTACAAGTTCTGCTAGAGGATCAGCATACAAGTTCTGTTACAAGGACTTCGTTACTCCCAGAACTAGCTCAATGAGGTAAAACTATGCTTCATCCCACTTTTTTGTCCTCAATGAAAGGCCAGCATCTGCACATTGTAGAACAAAATGTTTAGGAACAAAATAAAAGTAAATCTATCAGCAAAGTACCAAATAAAACAAAGTATCAAAAATTGCGGTAATTTAGTTGGCAGGTACGCAATACCATGGTTTTAATTTAACAGAGTTTTTTAGAGTATTCAGAATACAGAGCAAGTGTTTGGCTACAACACAGAATGCTGTAAAATGTGTTGACTAGCCCTTAGGCAATCGCATCTAGCTAGCCGATGTGGCAGCAATGCAAACACAAGCTGGCTGGTTGTGTATTGTTTCTGTTATGTTAATCTAGCTAAGCAGGTTGGCTAGCCCTTGACATTCAGGTCCATATTAACCGAAGCATACATAGACAATAGATTTTGGCATGCCAGAATTCTTACTGCAAACAAGATTGTTTGTCCAGTAAATTATTCGTTAGGAACATCTCAAGTATACAAGAAAAAGGATAATGATTCATTATCCATAT
The DNA here is from genome assembly GCF_002162155.2 of Triticum dicoccoides. NCBI lineage: Eukaryota > Viridiplantae > Streptophyta > Magnoliopsida > Poales > Poaceae > Triticum > Triticum dicoccoides. The sequence goes on from NC_041391.1 coordinate 460,643,723, forward strand.
GAGGGTGACCTCTGTGGTGCAGTCTATTAAGTACGAGTACATTAAGAAACCCCGAAACAAAACCCTAAGCATCAAGATATCAAGCAGAGGCCCACAATTCAATGTATTTCAGGCCATGGGGGCACCAAACTGTATAACCATGCATGCAAAGGAAGCAAACAACACAAATAATGGCATTTAACAAGTGCACCAATAGTTGCATTTAAGGTAAACAAGAGCTGCATAGCAGAGTGCAAGAGAATGACAGCATAATTCTTGCTTGCTGCAATCTAAACAACACCACAACAAATTCTATGAAGGATATAAAATAATAGCAGTAGCACTTTAACCCGGTGACAGGATAGGAGCCGTGACTGTGTGGGTAGGTAAATTAACTTATGTATTGTGATCAGATGTTAAAGTTCTTTTTTAGTAAATTATAACAGCAACAAAGTAATTTTTAGGTAAAAATCGTACACAAGACACCCTGGAATGCAGAAGTTTTAGTGTTCGAGGGGCTGAAGAAGTGAGCATGAACATTAACTTGCAAAAGTTTATGCTATGAATGCTTCCATGGCAAGCACGAAACCACAGGAAAGCTCCAGCATTATCCGTGGTATAAAAAAACTCAAAAATAGAATTCTGTATATATCTTATTTCACACGAAAATACAGAGCAAAGAAGCGCAAACATGATGTTGTTTCCGCATCAAGTTTCCAGGTGCAGTTGCGCTGTTCTTTTTTATGGCAGTAGCACTAGTTCTTGTAGGAAGATGATAAAATGAACAGTGTACTGAACATGATCTTCACAGGGGGCATAGTCTTCACAAGTTCACAATATGGGATAGAAAGGTAACTAATGATGTAGGCAGCTACCGAACAGCCAAACAGACCTCCTCTCAACTGCTAAAGATGGGCTGATGCAGCAGCCGGAGCTCGGACAAACTATCTATAAATGCCCTAAATGGCAAGCAAAATCCATCTTTCTATACCAGTTTTAAACTCCAGACTACCCAACAAAGATGCAATTGCCTCAGACAATGCTTTCGCCTCTAAGGCAAGGCAAAAGCAAGTCAATGAGGTAAACTTCAGTCCCAATTCTACGAACTAAAAGTTTCAGTGCTACAAACTTCAGCGGGTATCACTACACACGTGAAGCAAATATGTACACAGTTCAGCTTATCTCACAAATAAGTACAGCAAGCAATTAACAGCCACAAAACAGATATTAACCACCTCATTCTACAAAAGCTAAATACGAATCTTAGGAATTAACACGGTCCCGAGTGTATGTTATAGTACTACCCTTCGGATCCAGGAGACAAAGGAACTAGCAGATCAGCCACAATGATAAATCAATCAACAGTGACAAAAAGATCCATACCCTTGGAGCTACGCAGCGTCTTGATGATGATCTTGTAGCCGAGCATGTACTTGCCGCTCTTCATCGCCAACTACATCTTGTTGTTGATGTTCTCCCTGCTCTTCTTCTGCAGAGCGCATCCATCAATGGAAAAACAGTGAGAAGATCTCTCGGAAAGAAAGACACGGCGAGATAACCACCAGAGAACGAATCAGGCCGAAATGGGAGGAGCAGCGGGTGGGGTCGATTAGTGTTCGTACCGCCTTCTTGGTGGGAGCCATTGCTTCGGGTGGCGTGAGAGGGCACCGACCGCACGGCCGCGTCGTCGTCGTTGACCACACAACAACAGAAGAAGTAGACGGAGCCGTGGTCTCCTACTAGGCGGTGCACCTACGTGCATGCATTAGGGAGGGGAGGAAGTAAATCGCATCAGCAAAATCAAACCAAGCAACAGAGAGAGACCGGGAAGAGGAGAGAGAGGCGGACCTTGCATGACGTCGAGCACGGCGAGGGAGGTGGCGGGCAGAGCGAGGAGGCGTCGCTTTGCTCCCCGTCCTCGGCCTGGTAGAACACGCCCACGATCTTCGCCAGATCCGTCCCTGCGGTGGAGTCCATGGCGGTGGCGCACGCTGGGCCTGGGCGTCGAGCCCGGGTGATGGAGGGAGGAGGGTTCGTCAGGGGACCGGGCCCTTCCTCGCCATCGTCTCCGGCCGCCGTGGGGTGCGGGGTCAGGGCCCGCACGGTGGTGGTATCCTGATTGGCGCGGCGGCAGACTGGTGGAGGTCGGATCCGGCGACATAGGAAACCATAGCGCGGCTGGATGCGGGTGATGCAGAGGTACAAAGCAGCAGCGGTAGCGGTGGCTCGACGCACTCAGGAGAGCGGCTTGGGTTGTGGGTCTCGGGGAGGCGACGGAGGCGATGGAGGGAGTCGATCTGGATCGGGGAGAGGGGAGAGACAGGCGGAGGCAGGGGGAGAGGGGGATTGGGTTGCTGCTAGGGTATGGGTTGGGTTGGGAGGGGTGATCTGTGATGCGGACGGTTGGATCCTTCGGATGCGGACGGTTCAGATCGGTTACAGTGGAGTGATCCGTGAGAAGAGCCATGATTTGTTCAGAAATTTCGTGATTTAAAATATTTTCTAAGTACTAAAACTAGGGAAATTTTGTGAAGCAACTTTCAAATTATTTTGCAAAATGGCACAACTAAAATTTTCACTCAAGTTAGACCAGATTTTATGGGTGATCACCAATTTGTATGCATTTTTGATCTTTCTAGCTATTTTTAATCATTTTTCGAGTGCCCGAAATGAGGTTCTTTGTGAAGAACCTACGAAATAATTGTTGCAAAATTGGACCAACTCATTTTTCTAAGATACTAGGCCATATTTAATGCAAAATTGACCAAATGGTTGAGTGTCAAATTTTTTGATCCACCTCTGATGAAAAAGACAAATTTCCACCGATTCAGCTGGAAGCGGGTTAAATTTGAACTGCAGCTACCTCATAGTTTGCTCTTTAGTTTTTCCAAAAATCATTTCTAGGTACAAAAACATCTATTTAATCATAGAAACACTAAAAAAATTCAAGATTCAACCACTAGCTAGGAACGGTCAAGCCTGCCGTTTTGACCGCATTTTGAAACGGGCATAAAAAATTCAAAAAAATCAAAAAACTGGAAACTTCGCATTGTGTCATTATATGTGTCCAAGTTTCCAGCAAAAATAATAAACTTGTAATACGGTGATTATTTTAAAAAAGTGTTTTCAGAAATGAACTATCATGCGTGAAGATTCATGGCTTTCAAGCCAAATGATCAATCTTATGGCCACATTCATGGCATAGTTTGTTCAAATGATCTCATATTGTGCACAAGGGTACATATTGGAATTCCAAACAATGTTGCCTAAGGAAGTTTTCATTTTGTTTGCACGGAAAATTCATTTTTCATTTTTCGAGTGCCCAAAAGGAGGTTTTTTTGTGAAGGAACTACCAAATAATTGTTGCAAAAATGGACCAAATCAATTTTATAAAATACTAGGCCATATATAATGCACAATTGACAAAATGGTTGGCTGAAAAAAGTTTTGATCCACCTCTGGTGAAAAAGACAAATTGCCGTCGATTCAGTTGGAAACGGGTCAAATTTGAACTATAGCTTCCTCATAGTTTGCTCTTTATTTTTTCCAAAAATCATTTCTAGGTACATAAGTATCTATTCAATCATAGAAACACCAAAAAAATTCCAAGATTCAACCACTAGCTAGGAACGGTCAAGCCCGCCGTTTTGACCGCATTTTGAAGCGGGCATAAAAAATTCAAAAAAATCAAAAAATTGGAAAAACTTCGCATTGTGTCATTATATATGTCCAAGTTTCCAGGAAAAATAATAAACTTGTAATACGGTGATTATTTTAAAAAAGTGTTTTCAGAAATGAGCTATCATGCGTGAAGATTCATGGCTTTCAAGCCAAATGATCAATCTTATGGCCACATTCATGGCATGGTTTGTTAAAATGATCTAATATTGTGCACAAGGGTACATCTTGGAATTCCAAACAATGTTGCCTAAGGAAGTTTTCATTTTCTTTGCACGGAAAATTCATTTTTCATTTTCCGAGTGCCCAAAAGGAGGTTTTTTGTGAAGGAACTACCAAATAATTGTTGCAAAAATGGACCAAATCAGTTTTATAAAATACTAGGCCATATATAATGAACAATTGACAAAATGGTTGGGTGAAAAAAGTTTTGATCCACCTCTGGTGAAAAAGACAAATTGTCGTCGATTCAGTTGGAAACGGGTCAAATTTGAACTGTAGCTGCCTCATAGTTTGCTCTTTATTTTTTCCAAAAATCATTTCTAGGTACATAAGTATCTATTTAATCATAGAAACACCATAAAAATTCCAAGATTCAACCACTAGCTAGGAACGGTCAAGCCCGCCGTTTTGATCGCATTTTGAAATGGGCATAAAAAATTCAAAAAAATGAAAAATTGGAAAACCTTCGCATTGTGTCATTATATGTGACTAAGTTTCCTGGAAAAATAATAAACTTGTAATACGGTAATTATTTTAAAAAAGTGTTCTCAGAAATGAGCTATCATGCGTGAAGATTCATGGCTTTCAAGCCAAATGATCAATCTTATGGCCACATTCATGGCATAGTTTGTTCAAATGATCTCATATTGTGCACAAGGGTACATCTTGGAATTCCAAACAATGTTGCCTAAGGAAGTTTTCATTTTCTTTGCACGGAAAAATCATTTTTCATTTTCCGAGTGCCCAAAAGAGGTTTTTTTGTGAATGAACTACCAAATAATTGTTGCAAAAATGGACCAAATCAATTTTATAAAATACTAGGCCATATATAATGCACAATTGACAAACTGGTAGTGTGAAAAAAGTTTTGATCAACCTCTGGTGAAAAATACAAATTGTCGCCGATTCAGTTGGAAACGGGTCAAATTTGAACTGTAGCTGCCTCATAGTTTGCTCTTTATTTTTTCAAAAAATCATTTCTAGGTACATAAGTATCTATTTAATCATAGAAACACCAAAAAAAATCCAAGATTCAACCACTAGCTAGGAACGGTCAAGCCCGCGTTTTGACCGCATTTTGAAACGGGCATAAAAAATTCAACAAAAATCAAAAATTGGAAAACCTTCGCATTGTGTCATTATATGTGACCAAGTTTCCAGGAAAAATAATAAACTTGTAATACAGTAATTATTATAAAAAAGTGTTCTCGGAAATGGGCTATCATGCGTGAAGTTTCATCGCTTTCAAGCCAAATGATCAATCTTATGGCCACATTCATGGCATAGTTTGTTCAAATGATCTCATATTGTGCACAAGGGCACATCTTGGAATTCCAAACAATGTTGCCTAAGGAAGTTTTAATTTTCTTTGCAAGGAAAATTCATTTTTCATTTTCCGAGTGCCCAAAAGGAGGTTTTTTTGTGAAGGAACTACCAAATAATTGTTGCAAAAATGGACCAAATCAGTTTTATAAAATACTAGGCCATATATAATTAACAATTGACAAAATGGTTGGGTGAAAAAAGTTTTGATCCACCTCTGGTGAAAAAGACAAATTGTCGTCGATTCAGTTGGAAACGGGTCAAATTTGAACTGTAGCTGCCTCATAGTTTGCTCTTTATTTTTTCCAAAAATCATTTCTAGGTACATAAGTATCTATTTAATCATAGAAACACCATAAAAATTCCAAGATTCAACCACTAGCTAGGAACGGTCAAGCCCGCCGTTTTGACCGCATTTTGAAACGGGCATAAAAAATTCAAAAAAATGAAAAATTGGAAAACCTTCGCATTGTGTCATTATATGTGACTAAGTTTCCTGGAAAAATAATAAACTTGTAATACGGTAATTATTTTAAAAAAGTGTTCTCAGAAATGAGCTATCATGCGTGAAGATTCATGGCTTTCAAGCCAAATGATCAATCTTATGGCCACATTCATGGCATAGTTTGTTAAAATGATCTCATATTGTGCACAAGGGTACATCTTGGAATTCCAAACAATGTTGCCTAAGGAAGTTTTCATTTTCTTTGCACGGAAAATTCATTTTTCATTTTTCGAGTGCCCAAAAGGAGGTTTTTTTGTGAAGGAACTACCAAATAATTGTTGCAAAAATGGACCAAATCAATTTTATAAAATACTAGGCCATATATAAAGCACAATTGACAAAATGGTTGGGTGAAAAAAGTTTTGATCCACCTCTGGTGAAAAAGACAAATTGCCGTCGATTCAGTTGGAAACGGGTCAAATTTGAACTGTAGCTTCCTCATAGTTTGCTCTTTATTTTTTCCAAAAATCATTTCTAGGTACATAAGTATCTATTCAATCATAGAAACACCAAAAAAATTCCAAGATTCAACCACTAGCTAGGAACGGTCAAGCCCGCCGTTTTGACCGCATTTTGAAGCGGGCATAAAAAATTCAAAAAAATCAAAAAATTGGAAAAACTTCGCATTGTGTCATTATATGTGTCCAAGTTTCCAGGAAAAATAATAAACTTGTAATACGGTGATTATTTTAAAAAAGTGTTTTCAGAAATGAGCTATCATGCGTGAAGATTCATGGCTTTCAAGCCAAATGATCAATCTTATGGCCACATTCATGGCATGGTTTGTTCAAATGATCTCATATTGTGCACAAGGGTACATCTTGGAATTCCAAACAATGTTGCCTAAGGAAGTTTTCATTTTCTTTGCACGGAAAATTCATTTTTCATTTTCCGAGTGCCCAAAAGGAGGTTTTTTTGTGAAGGAACTACCAAATAATTGTTGCAAAAATGGACCAAATCAGTTTTATAAAATACTAGGCCATATATAATGAACAATTGACAAAATGGTTGGGTGAAAAAAGTTTTGATCCACCTCTGGTGAAAAAGACAAATTGTCGTCGATTTAGTTGGAAACGGGTCAAATTTGAACTGTAGCTGCCTCATAGTTTGCTCTTTATTTTTTCCAAAAATCATTTCTAGGTACATAAGTATCTATTTAATCATAGAAACACCATAAAAATTCGAAGATTCAACCACTAGCTAGGAACGGTCAAGCCCGCCGTTTTGACCGCATTTTGAAACGGGCATAAAAAATTCAAAAAAATGAAAAATTGGAAAACCTTCGCATTGTGTCATTATATGTGACTAAGTTTCCTGGAAAAATAATAAACTTGTAATACGGTAATTATTTTAAAAAAGTGTTCTCAGAAATGAGCTATCATGTGTGAAGATTCATGGCTTTCAAGCCAAATGATCAATCTTATGGCCACATTCATGGCATAGTTTGTTCAAATGATCTCATATTGTGCACAAGGGTACATCTTGGAATTCCAAACAATGTTGCCTAAGGAAGTTTTCATTTTCTTTGCACGGAAAATTCATTTTTCATTTTCCGAGTGCCCAAAAGAGGTTTTTTTGTGAATGAACTACCAAATAATTGTTGCAAAAATGGACCAAATCAATTTTATAAAATACTAGGCCATATATAATGCACAATTGACAAACTGGTAGTGTCAAAAAAGTTTTGATCAACCTCTGGTGAAAAATACAAATTGTCGCCGATTTAGTTGGAAACGGGTCAAATTTGAACTGTAGCTGCCTCATAGTTTGCTCTTTATTTTTTCCAAAAATCATTTCTAGGTACATAAGTATCTATTTAATCATAGAAACACCAAAAAAAATCCAAGATTCAACCACTAGCTAGGAACGGTCAAGCCCGCGTTTTGACCGCATTTTGAAACGGGCATAAAAAATTCAACAAAAATCAAAAAATTGGAAAACCTTCGCATTGTGTCATTATATGTGACCAAGTTTCCAGAAAAAATAATAAACTTGTAATACAGTAATTATTATAAAAAAGTGTTCTCAGAAATGGGCTATCATGCGTGAAGTTTCATCGCTTTCAAGCCAAATGATCAATCTTATGGCCACATTCATGGCATAGTTTGTTCAAATGATCTCATATTGTGCACAAGGGCACATCTTGGAATTCCAAACAATGTTGCCTAAGGAAGTTTTAATTTTCTTTGCAAGGAAAATTCATTTTTCATTTTCCGAGTGCCCAAAAGGAGGTTTTTTTGTGAAGGAACTACCGAATAATTGTTGCAAAAATGGACCAAATCAGTTTTATAAAATACTAGGCCATATATAATGAACAATTGACAAAATGGTTGGGTGAAAAAAGTTTTGATCCACCTCTGGTGAAAAAGACAAATTGTCGTCGATTCAGTTGGAAACGGGTCAAATTTGAACTGTAGCTGCCTCATAGTTTGCTCTTTATTTTTTCCAAAAATCATTTCTAGGTACATAAGTATCTATTTAATCATAGAAACACCATAAAAATTCCAAGATTCAACCACTAGCTAGGAACGGTCAAGCCCGCCGTTTTGACCGCATTTTGAAACGGGCATAAAAAATTCAAAAAAATGAAAAATTGGAAAACCTTCGCATTGTGTCATTATATGTGACTAAGTTTCCTGGAAAAATAATAAACTTGTAATACGGTAATTATTTTAAAAAAGTGTTCTCAGAAATGAGCTATCATGCGTGAAGATTCATGGCTTTCAAGCCAAATGATCAATCTTATGGCCACATTCATGGCATAGTTTGTTCAAATGATCTCATATTGTGCACAAGGGTACATCTTGGAATTCCAAACAATGTTGCCTAAGGAAGTTTTCATTTTCTTTGCACGGAAAATTCATTTTTCATTTTCCGAGTGCCCAAAAGGAGGTTTTTTTGTGAATGAACTACCAAATAATTGTTGCAAAAATGGACCAAATCAATTTTATAAAATACTAGGCCATATATAATGCACAATTGACAAACTGGTAGTGTGAAAAAAGTTTTGATCAACCTCTGGTGAAAAATACAAATTGTCGCCGATTTAGTTGGAAACGGGTCAAATTTGAACTGTAGCTGCCTCATAGTTTGCTCTTTATTTTTTCCAAAAATCATTTCTAGGTACATAAGTATCTATTTAATCATAGAAACACCAAAAAAAATCCAAGATTCAACCACTAGCTAGGAACGGTCAAGCCCGCGTTTTGACCGCATTTTGAAACGGGCATAAAAAATTCAAAAAAATTCAAAAAATTGGAAAACCTTCGCATTGTGTCATTATATGTGACCAAGTTTCTAGGAAAAATAATAAACTTGTAATACAGTAATTATTATAAAAAAGTGTTCCGGGAAATGGGCTATCATGCGTGAAGTTTCATCGCTTTCAAGCCAAATGATCAATCTTATGGCCACATTCATGGCATAGTTTGTTCAAATGATCTCATATTGCGCACAAGGGCACATCTTGGAATTCCAAACAATGTTGCCTAAGGAAGTTTTAATTTTCTTTGCAAGGAAAATTCATTTTTCATTTTCCGAATGCCCAAAAGGAGGTTTTTTTATGAAGGAACTACCAAATAATTGTTGCAAAAATGGACCAAATCAATTTTATAAAATACCAGGCCATATATAATGCACAATTGACAAAATAGTTGGGTGAAAAAAGTTTTTATACACCTCTGGTGAAAAAGACAAATTGTCGTTGATTCAGTTGGAAACGGGTCAAATTTGAACTGTAGCGGCCTCATAGTTTGGTCTTTATTTTTTCCAAAAATCATTCCTAGGTACATAAGTATATATTTAATCATAGAAACACCAAAAAAATTCTAAGATTCAACCACTAGCTAGGAACGGTCAAGCCCGCTGTTTTGACCGCATTTTGAAACGGGCATAAACAATTCAAAAAAATCAAAAAATTGGAAAACCTTCGCATTGTGTCATTATATGTGACCAAGTTTCCAGGAAAAAATAATAAACTTGTAATACGGTAATTATTTTAAAAAACTGTTCTCAGAAATGAGCTATCATGCGTGAAGATTCATGGCTTTCAAGCCAAATGATCAATCTTATGGCCACATTCATGGCATAGTTTGTTCAAATGATCTCATATTGTGCACAAGGGTACATCTTGGAATTCCAAATAATGTTGCCTAAGGAAGTTTTCATTTTCTTTGCACGGAAAATTCATTTTTCATTTTCCGAGTGCACAAAAGGTGTTTTTTTTTGTGAAGGAACTACCAAATAATTGTTGCAAAAACGGACCAAATCAATTTTATAAAATACTAGGCCATATATAATGCATAATTGACAAAATGGTTGGGTGAAAAAGTTTTGATCCACCTCTTGTGAAAAAGACAAATTGTCGTCGATTTAGTTGGAAACGGGTCAAATTTGAACTGTAGCTGCCTCATAGTTTGCTATTTATTTTTTCCAAAAATTATTTCTAGGTACATAAGTATCTATTTAATCATAGAAACACCAAAAAAATTCCAAGATTCAACCACTAGCTAGGAATGGTCAAGCCCGCCGTTTTGACCGCATTTTGAAACGGGCATAAAAAATTCAAAAAAATCAAAAAATTGGAAAACCTTCGCATTGTGTCATTATATGTGACCAAGTTTCCAGGAAAAATAATAAACTTGTAATACGGTAATTATTTTAAAAAAGTGTTCTCAGAAATGAGCTATCATGTGTGAAGATTCATGGCTTTCAAGCCAAATGATCAATCTTATGGCCACATTCATGGCATAGTTTGTTCAAATGATCTCATATTGTGTAAAAGGGTACATCTTGGAATTCCAAACAATGTTGCCTAAGGAAGTTTTCATTTTCTTTGCATGGAAAATTCATTTTTCATTTTCCGAGTGCGCAAAAGGAGGTTTTTTTGTGAAGGAACTACCAAATAATTGTTGGAAAAATGGACCAAATAAATTTTATAAAATACTAGGCCATATATAATGCACAATTGATAAACTGGTAGGGTGAAAAAAGTTTTGATCCACCTCTGGTGAAAAATACAAATTATCGTCGATTCAGTTGGAAACGGGTCAAATTTGAACTATAGCTGCCTCATAGTTTGCTCTTTATTTTTTCCAAAAATCATTTCTAGGTACATAGGTATCTATTTAATCATAGAAACACCAAAAAAAATCCAAGATTCAACCACTTGCTAGGAACGGTCAAGCCCGCCGTTTTGACCACATTTTCAAACAGGCATAAAAAATTCAAAAAAAATCAAAAAATTGGAAAACCTTCGCATTGTGTCATTATATGTGACCAAGTTTCCAGGAAAAATAATAAACTTGTAATACGGTAATTAATTTAAAAAAGTGTTCTCAGAAATGGGCTATCATGCATGAAGATTCATGGCTTTCAAGCCAAATGATCAATCTTATGGCCACATTCGTGGCATAGTTTCTTCAAATGATCTCATATTGTGCACAAGGGTACATCTTGGAATTCCAAACAATGTTTCCTAAGGAAGTTTTCATTTTCTTTGCACGGAAAATTCATTTTTCATTTTTCGAATGCCCAAAAGGAGGTTTTTTTGTGAAGGAACTACCAAATAATTATTGCAAAAATGGACCAAATCAATTTTATAAAATACTAGGCCATATATAATGCACAATTGACAAAATGGTTGGGTGAAAAAAGTTTTGATCCACCTCTGGTGAAAAAGACAAATTGCCATCGATTTTGTTGGAAACGGGTCAAATTTGAACTGTAGCGGCCTCATAGTTTGGTCTTCATTTTTTCCAAAAATCATTTCTAGGTACATAAGTATCTATTTAAACATAGAAACACCAAAAAAATTCCATGATTCAACCACTAGCTAGGAACGGTCAAGCCCGCCGTTTTGACCACATTTTGAAACAGGCATAAAAAATTCAAAAAAAATCAAAAAATTGCAAAACCTTCGCATTGTGTCATTATATGTGACCAAGTTTCCAGGAAAAATAACAAACTTGTAATAAGGTAATTATTTTAAAAAAGTGTTCTCAGAAATGAGCTATCGTGCATGAAGATTCATGGCTTTCAAGCCAAATGATCAATCTTATGGCCACATTCATGGCATAGTTTGTTCAAATGATCTCATATTGTGCACAAGGGTACATCTTGGAATTCCAAACAATGTTGCCTAAGGAAGTTTTCATTTTCTTTGCACGGAAAATTCATTTTTCATTTTCCGAGTGACCAAAAGGAGGTTTTTCTGTGAAGGAACTACCAAATAATTGTTGCAAAAATGGACCGAATCAATTTTATAAAATACTAGGCCATATATAATGCATAATTGACAAAATGGTTGGGTGAAAAAAGTTTTGATCCACCTCTGGTGAAAAAGACAAATTGCCGTCGATTTAGTTGGAAACGGGTCAAATTTGAACTGTAGATGCCTCATGGTTTGCTATTTATTTTTTCCAAAAATTATTTCTAGGTACATAAGTATCTATTTAATCATAGAAACACCAAAAAAATTCCAAGATTCAACCACTAGCTAGGAATGGTCAAGCCCGCCGTTTTGACCGCATTGTGAAACGGGCATAAAAAATTCAAAAAAAAAATCAAAAAATTGGAAAACCTTCGCATTGTGTCATTATATGTGACCAAGTTTCCAGGAAAAATAATAAACTTGTAATACGGTAATTATTTCAAAAAAGTGTTCTCAGAAATGAGCTATCATGCGTGAAGATTCATGACTTTCAAGCCAAATGATCAATCTTATGGCCACATTCATGGCATAGTTTGTTCAAATGATCTCATATTGTGCAAAAGGGTACATCTTGGAATTCCAAACAATGTTGCCTAAGGAAGTTTTCATTTTCTTTGCATGGAAAATTCATTTTTCATTTTCCGAGTGCCCAAAAGGAGGTTTTTTTGTGAAGGAACTACCAAATAATTGTTGCAAAAATGGACCAAATCAATTTTATAAAATACTAGGCCATATATAATGCACAATTGACAAACTGGTAGGGTGAAAAAAGTTTAGATCCACCTCTGGTGAAAAATACAAATTGTCGTCGATTCAGCTGGAAACGGGTCAAATTTGAACTATAGCTGCCTCATAGTTTGCTCTTTATTTTTTCCAAAAATCATTTCTAGGTACATAGGTATCTATTTAATCATAGAAACACCAAAAAAATCCAAGATTCAACCACTAGCTAGGAACGGTCAAGCCAGCCGTTTTGACCACATTTTCAAACGGGCATAAAAAATTCAAAAAAAATCAAAAAATTGGAAAACCTTCGCATTGTGTCATTATATGTGACCAAGTTTCCAGGAAAAATAATAAACTTGTAATACGGTAATTATTTTAAAAAAGTGTTCTCAGAAATGCGCTATCATGCATGAAGATTCATGGCTTTCAAGCCAAATGATCAATCTTATGGCCACATTCATGGCATAGTTTCTTCAAATGATCTCATATTGTGCACAAGGGTAGATCTTGGAGTTCCAAACAATGTTGCCTAAGGAAGTTTTCATTTTCTTCGCACGGAAAATTCATTTTTCATTTTCCGAATGCCCAAAAGGAGGTTTTTTGTGAAGGAACTACCAAATAATTGTTGCAAAAATGGACCAAATCAATTTTATAAAATACTAGGCCATATATAATGCACAATTGGCAAAATGGTTGGGTGAAAAAAAATTTGATCCACCTCTGGTGAAAAAGACAAATTGCCATCGATTTAGTTGGAAACGGGTCAAATTTGAACTGTAGCGGCCTCATAGTTTGGTCTTTAGTTTTTCCAAAAATCATTTCTAGGTACATAAGTATCTATTTAATCATAGAAACACCAAAAAAATTCCAAGATTCAACCACTAGCTAGGAACGGTCAAGCCCGCCGTTTTGACCACATTTTGAAATGGGCATAAAAAATTCAAAAAAAATCAAAAAATTGCAAAACCTTCGCATTGTGTCATTATATGTGACCAAGTTTCCAGGAAAAATAATAAACTTGTAATAAGGTAATTTTTTTAAAAAAGTGTTCTCAGAAATGAGCTATCGTGCGGGAAGATTCATGGCTTTCAAGCCAAATGATCAATCTTATGGCCACATTCATGGCATAGTTTATTCAAATGATCTCATATTGTGCACAAGGGTACATCTTGGAATTCCAAACGATGTTGCCTAAGGAAGTTTTCATTTTCTTTGCACGGGAAATTCATTTTTCATTTTCCGAGTGCCCAAAAGGAGGTTTTTTTGTGAAGGAACTACCAAATAATTGTTGTAAAAATGGACCAAATCAATTTTATAAAATACTAGGCCATATATAATGCACAATTGACAAAATGGTTGGGTGAAAAAAATTTTGATCCACCTCTGGTGAAAAAGACAAATTGCCATCGATTTAGTTGGAAACGGGTCAAATTTGAACTGTAGCGGCCTCATAGTTTGGTCTTTATTTTTTCCAAAAATCATTTCTAGGTACATAAGTATCTATTTAATCATAGAAACACCAAAAAAATTCCAAGATTCAACCACTAGCTAGGAACGGTCAAGCCCGCCGTTTTGACCACATTTTGAAATGGGCATAAAAAATTCAAAAAAAAATCAAAAAATTGCAAAACCTTCGCATTGTGTCATTATATGTGACCAAGTTTCCAGGAAAAATAATAAACTTGTAATAAGGTAATTTTTAAAAAAAAGTGTTCTCAGAAATGAGCTATCGTGCGAGAAGATTCATGGCTTTCAAGCCAAATGATCAATCTTATGGCCACATTCATGGCATAGTTTATTCAAATGATCTCATATTGTGCACAAGGGTACATCTTGGAATTCCAAACAATGTTGCCTAAGGAAGTTTTCATTTTCTTTGCACGGGAAATTCATTTTTCATTTTCCGAGTGCCCAAAAGGAGGTTCTTTTGTGAAGGAACTACCAAATAATTGTTGTAAAAATGGAGCAAATCAATTTTATAAAATACTAGGCCATATATAATGCACAATTGACAAAATGGTTGGGTGAAAAAAGTTTTGATCCACCTCTAGTGAAAAAGACAAATTGCCGTCGATTTAGTTGGAAACGGGTCAAATTTGAACTGTAGCTACCTCATGGTTTGCTATTTATTTTTTCGAAAAATTATTTCTAGGTACATAAGTATCTATTTAATCATAGAAACACCAAAAAAATCCAAGATTCAACCACTAGCTAGGAACGGTCAAGCCCGCCGTTTTGACCACATTTTGAAATGGGCATAAAAAATTCAAAAAAAATCAAAAAATTGCAAAACCTTCGCATTGTGTCATTATATGTGACCAAGTTTCCAGGAAAAATAATAAACTGGTAATAAGGTAATTATTTTAAAAAAGTGTTCTCAGAAATGAGCTATCGTGCGTGAAGATTCATGGCTTTCAAGCCAAATGATCAATCTTATGGCCACATTCATGGCATAGTTTGTTAAAATGATCTCATATTGTGCACAAGGGTACATCTTGGAATTCCAAACAATGTTGCCTAAGGAAATTTTCATTTTCTTTGCACGGAAAATTCATTTTTCATTTTCCGAGTGCCCAAAAGGAGGTTTTTTTGTGAAGGAACTACCAAATAATTGTTGCAAAAATGGACCGAATCAATTTTATAAAATACTAGGCCATATATAATGCACAATTGACAAAATGGTTGGGTGAAAAAAGTTTTGATCCACCTCTGGTGAAAAAGACAAATTGCCGTCGATTTAGTTGGAAACGGGTCAAATTTGAACTGTAGCTGCCTCATGGTTTGCTATTTATTTTTTCCAAAAATTATTTCTAGGTACATAAGTATCTATTTAATCATAGAAACACCAAAAACTTCCAAGATTCAACCACTAGCTAGGAACGGTCAAGCCCGCCGTTTTGACCGCATTTTGAAACGGGCATAAAAAATTCAAAAAAAATCAAAAAATTGCAAAACCTTCGCATTGTGTCATTAGATGTGACCAAGTTTCCAGGAAAAATAATAAACTTGTAATATGGTAATTATTTTAAAAAAGTGTTCTCAGGAATGAGCTATCATGCGTGAAGATTCATGGCTTTCAAGCCAAATGATCAATCTTATGGCCACATTCATGGCATAGTTTGTTCAAATGATCTCATATTGTGGACAAGGGTACATATTGGAATTCCAAACAATGTTGCCTAAGGAAGTTTTCATTTTCTTTGCACGGAAAATTCATTTTTCATTTTCCGAGTGCCCAAAAGAAGGTTTTTTTGTGAAGGAACTACCAAATAATTGTTGCAAAAATGGACCAAATCAATTTTACAAAATACTAGGCCATATATAATGCACAATTGACAAACTGGTAGGGTGAAAAAAGTTTTGATCCACCTCTGGTGAAAAAGACAAATTGTCGTCGATTCAGTTGGAAACGGGTCAAATTTGAACTGTAGCTGCCTCATAGTTTGCTCTTTTTCCAAAAATCATTTCTAGGTACATAAGTATCTATTTAATCATAGAAACACAAAGAAATTCCAAGATTCAACCACTAGCTAGGAACAGTCAAGCCCGCCGTTTTGACAGCATTTTGAAACGGGCATAAAAAATTCAAAAAAAATCAAAAAATTGCAAAACCTTCTCGTTGTGTCATTATATGTGACCAAGTTTCCAGGAAAAATAATAAACTTTTAATACGGTAATTATTTAAAAAAAGTGTTCTCAGAAATGAGCTATCATGCGTGAAGATTCATGGCTTTCAAGCCAAATGATCAATCTTATGGCCACATTCATGGCATAGTTTGTTCATATGATCTCATATTGTTCACAAGGGTACATCTTGGAATTCCAAACAATGTTGCCTAAGGAAGTTTTCATTTTCTTTGCACGGAAAATTCATTTTTCATTTTCCGAGTGCCCAAAAGGAGGTTTTTTTTGTGAAGGAACTACCAAATAATTGTTGCAAAAATGGACCAAATCAATTTTATAAAATACTAGGCCATATATAATGCACAATTGACAAAATGGTTGGGTGAAAAAGTTTTGATCCACCTCTGGTGAAGAAGACAAATTGCCGTCGATTCAGCTGGAAACGGGTCGAATTTGAACTGTAGCTGCCTCATTGTTTGCTCTTTATGTGTTCCAAAAATCATTTCTAGGTAAATAAGTAACTATTTAATCAGAAATACATGGTTTGATGGCGAGATATCGAGCTTTCGACGGTGGCCGAGGGCCCCAACTCTAGAGCGCGTAAGCTCGCATGCCCGCCGCGTGGTCACCACGTGACCGTGGCGGTGCCATGTGTTCCGGGAGGCCTAGGCATGTCTAGTGGGTTGGGCACTCCCCAGGTAGGTGCTAGGAAGAAAATCACAACATAAGATTCTCATGAGGAGACCGATTGATGCTCAAACATGAATAAGCAGCCAAGTGTTTGATTTGCGGTACGGGAAATGCACATGGCTAATGGGCGTGAGTTTTGGCTGAGGATGATCAGTTACTAAGAAGACCGTCTTCACAAATTTTCACCTCAAAAGGAGGAGCCTAGGTGGTACTTGCTTTACAAAGTACCACACTAGACATAAATACGAATGTTGAAGCTGGGCTCAAAATAATGAATGGATTGAGCTGGCATTTGGTGGAGGATGGTTATTTGGCATAGGAAAGCACTGTAGAAAATGGATACCATTTGGACATGCCAAAGTGGTACTTCCTTCACAAAGTGCTCCTCTGAAAAATAGGAAAATGAATATTTTCGAATTATTTTTGAACTAGGCAAGGAATGTTTTTGACATATTTGATAAAGATATGATCCAAAACATTTATGAGAATTTTTTGGGAATTTTTGGAATAACAGAAATATAGGTTGCTTCACAACCTAGGGCAAAAATTGCCACATGGACATGACACATAGGCAAAACTGATGAGATGGCGCCTAGTCATCACAACCCACCACAATCTACAAGGCTATGACCATCTATATTGGTCATTAACAACTAGAAATAAGGCAGCGGACTAGTACTATTTGCTTTGTGACCATTTCGTGTAAGGAAATTGCGACCTTTCTGACCAAAATGGTCGCAATGGTTTAGGGTTTGGAGCCTCCCGTACAGCTTTTGACCAATTGGTCTGAAATGGTCATAGATCTATGACCAATTCTTCCAGGGTCACTGACAAAAGGTGACTAGTTGACATATTTCTTGTCGTGGACGTCATCACAGTCGCGTGCCAAGAGAAGGATGCGGTGTGCTCTCTCGAGCGTGCCTTCCAAGCTGCAGTGGTCGAGAACCCCGAAGACGAGGACGGCACCATCCCTCCTGACGTCGCCCACAAGACGAAGAAGCTGCTGCTGGGACAGGGGTCTCGTGAAGGAGCATCACTTGAGGACAATGTGCTGAGCCTCGCGTCTCTGGACGCGGCACGTTCACCCATCACATAGGAAGGCGCGCCTGGCGCCCCTCTCAGGCTGGGCTCGGGGGCTCTCCTTTGGAGGTCCTTATACCTAGCTAGGGTCGCGAGGGAGGCGCTCGAGCACCACGTGGAGGCACTCTTCAGGGCACGCTTCCCAGGAGAAGGCAGCAGGCATGAGGCACCAGGCATTTAGGAGTTCATCAGCAATGCAATCGAGGAGATTCAAGAAGCAAGGTTTCTGCAAGGCGATCGTCTCCTACTACGAGGCGCAGCTCACTGCCCCGGCGAGGGTAAGGAGTTATGCGCCTGCATCGACATCCCCGAGCTCAATAGGGCCGCATCTCGGTAACTCATCTGGCCGTCTCGTGTCGGTCGGTGCGACGATCCACCTCACAGCTGCGCCTGCATGCCTTTCGGCCTGCCGGGCGCGACTGAGGTGTTCCAGCGCTGCATGAGGGACGTTCTGACGGCTTGCAAGGCCAGGTATCAGGCGATCCTGCAGAGATGGAGGAGAACCTTCAGGAGCCTCTCGGTCCCTCTGAGCCTCTCGAGGCTCGGCACCAGAGCGGCTCCTAAGGAACAACTCCAGTGGCGCGTGTATTTTGGCTACTTCAACACCTCTTCAGCAACGATACCAGGTGATATCTCTCTAGTTCATTCAGTTTGGGGGCGCCCCTCGGGCTGCATCATCCCCAGGCCGTGCGGGTCCGTCCCTACGGTATGTATCCCTTCTGCATCTATCAGAGCTACTTACAATCCTTCGCAAGATAACTTTAAATTATTAACTGCCTGACCGGCGCTTCGTCGCTAAGAACGTCTTGCGCCCTTGCAAGCCCTCTTGCGACCGCCTCATTATTAAGGATTGGTATGGCGTCTGTACTCGGGTCCGTCCCTGCAGCGTCGAGGCTGAGCTCTGGCTCACAGGCCAGTCCCCGTGTACGTCACCTCCCATGGCCCTTGGTGCCTTTTTCTCTCATGACCTAATCGCGGGCGGATGAGTGAGGGCGCGCGACGTGGTGCCCCCGTGGCCACTGGAACCACGCGTCGATTGTTTTTCTTCAGTATCTTTGCATGAGAAGATCGGGCACGGCATCTGTGCTCGGGTCCGTCCCTGCAGCGTCAATAAACCCAACGACTGAGCTCTGTCCGACGGGGCGGCCTGTTCACGTCACCTCCTGCGGTCGTTGGTGTATGGCCTTCTCATGCAATAACCTCAGGAGACTCAATCGGCGCAGGCTGCGAAACCATCTTGCAGGACTAATTCAAGCATCCCCAAGCAAGATCAGGCGCAACCCGCCATGAGGTAGGGCCTCGTGAGTCCCGCGCTGGCTCACGGGTGCCCACACACACCTCCTCCAGCCCTGCCGTGCAAGCCACGTGTCAGGGCAGGGCTGTACATGCCCCGGGGGCTCTCCTTAGTGGGAGTTCCCTCCCACCCACTAATGCAAGCACCATGCTCCGTGCTGATCGTCGGCACTGCCGAGGAGCAGCTATGACCGTGCAAGAGTGGAAGCGCTATGCTCCGCGCTAGTGATAAACAAGTGGGGTGGCCTCGCAGCCGCATTAACCTCAGGGAGCCTCCTGGCTCAGTGACCAACCTCACCGCGCTGCTCTCCCTCAGGAGGGTAGCACGAGGGGCTGGGCATGGGGGCTACGCTCAGGTCACGCCTAGCGTACCCCACTCCGCCAGGCCTCACGGGCCTGGTCTTCGCGCACCCCTCCCAAGCGAGAGCTCGGCGAGGGAAAGGTATGATGGTTGGTTCGTACGTCAAGGGGGACTCTTGAGCATCGCATATCAGGAGCCTAACTAGCCACGTAGCCCCTCACCCCTTGGGCTCGTCCTGGTGATCCGGATGACCCAACGGCGGCTAAGGCACTCGCGGGGATGGGCCCTGCGACGTAGAACACCAAGGTCTGGCTCTCGCCCTTCCTTTTCAAGCCGTTCATATGTCAAGGGGGACTCCAGAGCATCGCGTCTCAGGAGCCTAACTGGTCATGTATCCCTTCACCCCTTTGGCTCGTCCTGGCGATCCGGATGACCCAACGGCGGCTAAGGCATGCACGGGGCCGGGCCCTGCCAACGCAGAACACCAACGCTTGCACCTCCACCTTTTCCTAAGCTGTTCGCAGATGAAGGAGGACCCCTGCACATCGCATCTCAGGAGCCTAACTGGTCACGTAGCCCCTCACCCCTTGGGCTCGTCCTGGTGATCCAGATGACCCAACGGCGGCTGAGGTATGCGCGGGGCCGGGCTCTGCCAATGCAGAACAACAAAGCAAACAGAAAATTCGAGGGAACATAATCTAATTATTACAAAACATATTGTTCGAAGCAAACAGTTTTAAACGCCTCCCCGAGGCATGCTACATGATACAGGACGAACTGGGAAAAGCAGAGTCACCAAGCCACCTCTTTAGACCTGGGCGTCACCGTTTCTCGCTAGCGGAGCCTCATCGCCAGGCGCATTGCCTGTTCCATCAACCTCGATCGGAGGACCGACGACCAGGAACTTACTCAGCATGGCATCCACGGAGCTATTCACGGTGGCAGCAGCAGCATCCTGGGAGTCGGAGTCCCCCGGAGTAAGGAAGGAGGAGAGGTAGAAGCCGGCGTCCTGAAGATAGATATGGCTGAAGACGCATGTCAGAGCCGAGGAAGAAACTGAGAGCGCCTCGCTTTCCACCAAGCAGGCAAACCCGTCGACAACATCTTTGAGCACTGCCAAGACTTCAGGAAGTAGAGCAGCAGGGCTCTCCCTCGGGGTCGTTGCCGCTGCCTTCTTTAAAGGATCATCCCAAAAGAGCGACTTCTGAGCCTTGTGGAAACATGCATCGAGGGACGCAAGGGTGCTGCGCTCCATGGCAGCCACCTTCTCAGCAATGGCAAGGGCCGTCTGGGCCACCTCCGCCTCCTCCTTTAGCTTCGTTAGGCGGTCGCGCTTCACAGCTTGCTCCAAGGACGCCTTCTTCACCTTGGCGTCTTGATCAGCGAAGGCAGCCTCCTGGGCCTTCAGCTTCTCCTCACGCTCCTGGAGTTGGCTAGCCTGGGCAGCCTGCTAATCCTGAAGAACCTTCAGTTCAGCCTCCACCACACGGCACCGGTCCTCAGCTTCTGTGGCCTCCATCCGCGCCAGCTTGCGCTCGGTGGCGACCACCCCGAGCACCTTCTAGGATTCCTCCGCAGAGCTCCAGGCTGCGCAGACAAACGCGTCGTCCTGGAGCCAACAAGAAATCAGCATGGGCGCCCCTGCGCTAAGCGGCGATCCGGCCCCGAAGTTCACCCTGGAGGAGGTCCAGCGCCGCCCTTGCCTCCTCCAGGGCCCCGGAGGTGGCAGGTGCGCCGCGGCTCAGCCACACGCTGGGCAGGGGAGAAGACGCCCTTGCCACCAAGACAGAAGAAACCTCAGCCTCAGGAAGGACTGGGTGCTCCAGAGGCTGGTCGACCTCAGCAGTCGTAGTGAAGGCGGGGGCCGGCGAGGTTAGCACGGCCAAAGGCATCGGCACCTCCTGAGGATGGGCTTCCACGCCTCGGGGAGACGGCATCACCACCGGAGCTGCGGGGGCCGTGGCATTCTCCTTCGCCAGGGCCGCGGCGGTCACTTCAGTGCCTGCGGCCACGGCAACCTTTGTGCCCTCCTTCTGCTTCTTCGATGGCTGCTAACTAATGATAGACGAAGGCGCTAAGCATCGCTTCAAGAATCAACAAGCAAGGCTAAGGAAAAGACTTACTGGCCGGTGAAGACATAGTTCCTCTTCAAGCTCAGCAGCGGGCGCTGAGGCGGGGCAGCCGGTGCTGAACTCCTGGGAGCAGGAGAGTTCGCGGTTGGTGCCACTCGGGGCACCATCGACAAGGGCGGAATGCTGCCCAGAACTATCAGCGTGGTCCTGCCCTTCTTCATGACCGACCGCTTGGGCTGCTTCAAAGAGGACACCCCGGACCTCGTGGTGACTCCAGAAGGGCGAGGCACCTCCACCACCGGAGGCGCGTCATCATCATCATCATCAGGGAAGTCGTGGAGGAGCTCCCTCTGCCACGGGGCAGAGGATTCCTGCACCATCTCGTCCACTGTGGCCTCGGAGGAATGATCTTCGGAGGACAGATCCACCAAGGATGGAGGCGGCGGGGGAGGCCCCGCCCGCACAAGCCCAAACTCGTCCATGACCGGCATAGCAGCGGCAACCTCCTTCCCGTCATCCCGGCAATACATCAGGAGAAAATCTTCCGAAGGATCGCTCGGGTCCTTCCCCATCAAGTACAGCAACACCTTGCTCAACTCCTCCTCAGGAAAGGCGTCCTGGCGCAGGAGGATCTTGTTTTTGACGCCCTCAAGCTTCCATAGGGGGCGAGAGCGATCTTGGAGCGGTGCTATGCGCTTCCTCAAGAACTCCTTGATGAACATGGCCCCCGTCAGCTTCTCACTCCTCAGGTCCTTCTCCATCTTCTTCACCAACGGCATCAGGGAAGGGTCAGTGATCTTCTCAAAATACCACCCCTTCTCAGAGATGGGAGCTTGGTCGGCAGCTCCAACGAGCTCAGGGAGCACTTGGCATCCATCAGAACCCACCTGTTCACGGCATCCTCTACCTTATTTCCGGCGCAGGAGATTGCATTTCCACCCCGCGCCGCAACGAAGCCGATGCACCCAACCGGATTTTCGCCAGTCATGCGAAGGAAGAAGAAGTGGCAGAGCATGGCGACGGAGGGCATCACCCCCCAGGAACGCCTCGAAGTAGAAGGAGAAAATGGACAGGAGGAGGATGGAGTTGGCGTCAATGTGGAGTGCGTGGAGGCCATAGTGGTGAAGAACAGCGTAGAAGAAGTGGGAGAATGGGGGCACCAACCCCGAATAGACGCGATGCAGGAAGAAAGGAAAGAAAGTGTTGTCAGCAGGCTCCGGCACAGCGATGGCAACCCAGAGTGCCATTCCTTCCACTCGTTGTCCTCGCTCGCCGTAAGGAGGAGTGCGTTCTGGAGCTTCTCCCCAGCCATGCAAGGCAGATGCCTTGGTCTTCTCAGCGACAATTGAGCGAAGGATTAGAAGGGGAAATTGGCAGATCTGGTGAGTTCTTCTGCGGCTGGGAGAAGGGGATCTAGAGCAAGGTGAAGAAGGGGCAATGAAAGCCTGACGGCGGACAACAACCCTTTTGTCATACGGAAACAGTTGCTGAGGCAGCGTGGGGAAGCGGAGTCGCCCATGTCCCGTCAATCGCCACGCGTCATCAATGCCGCAGGCGATTAGGGCCCGCCGCGCTCTGCACTTGCCCTCTGGCTTCGCTTGGAAGCCAAGTCCGAGCTCGCCTTCAGCCCCGGGGCTACTGTTAGCGTCCTGGATATGGGGGTATCCATCCCTGCCTGCCTGGGGCCCACCATGTGGCTCCATTGACGGCCTGGTACGCCCCAGCTTCAACATCAACAACACAAGACCCTCGCGAGGGGCCAAGCCTTGCGAGGCGGACAATGCCAAGACCCCCGAGAGGATCAGCCTCCTTAGGCTGGCTCCCGAGGGGTGGGGAGTTCTATGCAAGGTTTACCTCATGAGGCTTAGCTGACGTGAGCCATGACGACCAAGGTCAGGCGGGCGCCAGGCCGGCGCAGAGCATAGGTTTCCTCTTCGGTGCAAAGGAGGCAAGCAACAGGCATGGAGTCCCGAGGAATCAGCCAAAGGTTTCCATTCTGGTGCAACAAGGCCAAGACCGCAAGGATGGCAGGACGGAGGTCATCAACGAGCCCACCGCAGCGTCACAACCAGAGGCTTTTCACAGGTGAAGACTTGTTTTGTCAGCATAAGTTGTACTACTTGTCCCCTTTCAAATTCGGCCGTTGTGGGATCCCTTCCCGCCAACATTTGGGAAGAGGACCAAGGCCACTATAAATAGGACTAGCCACCACCATAGAGGCAAGACAAATCGACCTAGCTCACACCACACCAGCGCCCTCGAGCTCAAGAACACCTCACCTCCTGAGGCCAGTTCATCCATTGTACTAGTTCATCCTCAGCCCTTCGAGGCAATCCACCAAAACACTGGAGTAGGGTATTACACCTCAAGGTGGCTCGAACCAGGATAAACTATTGTGTCTCTTTGTCCCTTTGAGCTCGACACGCTAGGCTTAGGAGGATCGCGAGTAGGTAGGCTGGGTAGGTTGAGATCTCCGCACGCACCCCAGAGTTTGAACCTCTCAAGGGTTTGCGGATCCCT